>NW_013665692.1:572991-599186 GCF_000517525.1 Limulus polyphemus | reverse complement strand
CGAACCAAACGTTGACATTAAAATAAATATATATAACAAATTAGTTATACGAACACATATCTGATACTACAAGTCACGCATATTTCTAAATACAAATTCAATCCAAACATTCACATTAAAAATAAATACATAATGATAAATTCGTTACAGTAACAATATATGCCTTCAATCTAACACTCAATTTTTAGTGAGGGTAAATATAACATTAAATAATTTTTGTTGTACTTCTATTTAAGTATTATTATTTAAATTTATTAACGTTTTATGAACTTTATTTAAATTATTTACACATACATGTATGTTTTACGTATTGAGACTTATTATTGTTGTGATTTTCTTGTATCTTATTATCGATTAAACATTTCGGCTTGTTCTTAAGGTTAACTTTATTACACTGGCTTCCCGCTCAGTAAATTGACCTCGTGTCTGCAGGGGATAGCTCAAGTCGAATTAACTGTGTTTTTTTTTTTAATTAGAGCATTGATATGTTTATTACTTATTGCTTAATGTTGTCATTCATTTAATTTACTTGTAATATTCATGATCAAATTTTTTTGCTGTACTACTTGTATCCTCCTGCGGCCTAACTCTCTAATTAAACATACGTGCCGTGGTAATTTATATCACATGTTAACCCCCCAGTGACACAGCGGTATGTCTGCGGACTTACAACGCTAGAAACCAGGATTGAATACCCGTAGTGGGCAGGGCACTGATAGCCCGTCGTGTAACTTTGTGTTTAATTACAAACAAAATCACATGTTAATAATCTCCTCTAACGTTGACCCCCAGTGGTACAAAGGTATGTCTGCGGACTTACAACGCTAGAAACCGGGTTTCGATACCCGCGGTGGGCAGAGTCCATTGTATAGCTTTGTGTTTAATTACAAACAAAATCACATGTTAATAATCTCCTCTAACGTTGTACTGTCGAAGTCTGTTAATGGGCTTCATTGGTTATGAGACATTGTTAAGAAGTATTATGTGAAGTTCTGTTTTTGTTTGTTTGTTTGTAACATACACGGTGATTTCACGTAGTGGAGTTAATTTCAATATTCATATTATTTTTGTTTGCATTGTTTTGTGTGGCTCGTATTTTATTAGTGATTATGTAGCAAACAAGATCATGGTATCACAAGCAGTTTGCTAGATAAATGGTTTAGAAACGTGTTTAAAAAAAAATGAATGGGTCTTTATAGGCTTCCGTCGGTAATTTAATGCTTAAAACATTATTCCAAAAATTGCAAAAGACATTTACAGAAGAAAAGGAAACTAACCTTAAAGCAAGATTTCTTTAAACTAAACATACATATATTACTTTTCCTGAAGGACTTGACGAATAATTGAAATTTTATGAAACTCAGACTTTTGTAAGGTCCCATTAGATTTGGTAAAATGCACCCATAATTTCAGATAATCTGCTAATGTATATTACATTCTAGTTATTACTTGCATACAACTTTCTTTGTTACTGTCATCTCTACGCCATATTTCTACATTATTTTATTTATTAATATATCTTTTGTTTTCTCAACTACCGTTTTATTTCTCGTTGTTTACTTCTTTTATTTATTTTCTTGTAATTCTTTATTTGTTGATTTTTCTTCAAAATTTATAGAGGTTTAATTGCAATTAATAAGAGCGATTACCATATGATGACGCAGTAGCGTATGCCCACAAATGCGAGACATCATGCCAAGAGATACGTGTTAAGCATCTGCATATTTAGCCCCTGTTCTCGATATAGAATTAGAAAAACTGGTACAGCCATTAGGACTAAAACAATCTTCCAAATCATGTCCCAAGTCAAAATGAAGCAGCGTCATAAGAGGAAGGCAATGGTTACAAAGGGGAAATTCGAACCACATACTTGTCATGTCCCCTGAAGTAATTCCAATGGGCTTTTGTTTCTTTAGCTTACTTAAATATAGACTCTTATAGTGTAATATATGTAGAACGTGTTACGTATTACAATTTCAAATAGCCTGAAATTGAGTTAAATTGTAATTTAGATTTAGTAGTTAAATAAATGCGATATGTATCCAATTTATGATATTTGCAAAAAAGATTGATACACACCGTTTGCTTTTTTAATATAAATATATTTTAATATACAAGCAAAAATACAATTTACAATAACAGTTATTACAAATAGTTATTCCAAACAGTGATTTATATACAAAAGTTTTACAAACTTACAAACAATATAAAGTCTTCTTTCTGGTCTGGAACTTCCTTGACGTCTTATCAAGGAGTTAATTACGAGTTGATGTAGGTACAATTCACTTAATAAGGAGCTAGCTAGCTGGTCCTTGTTGATCACACGCCGATTACAGGTCGAGTTTTTTACCGCTGAAGTTATATAATGTCTTTGTAAAAGTACTAATGTCGGATGTGAATCCACCAAAGTTGAATGGTTTGTAATGTTCGAAATTTATAAATGTTCCTGGTCAACATATCTGAAGTGCCCGATTAATAAGCGTTATAACACTCACTGTTATAGTTTCCCAAGTTTATAGCAAACCAATAATAGGTACTGTTATAGGCGCGTCGCGTTGGTTATATTTATAGTTGTGTGGAGAGTTTCTCGAAAATTCAGATTACGCAACAATACAAACGCTACACTAGTGTTTACGTACACACATATATTGTCGATTCTTACAATCGAGAATCTTCTACAACTTTAGTGAATAGGTGGGAGTTTCGCAATACATATCTAATAGTATAAGTTATGTACATTTCTAAATATAAATTTATATTTTATACAAACATCAATATTAAAATAAATATATAATAAAAAATCCATCACAAAAGTTTGTAAGAATTCGGTGTGAGGAAAATAACTTAGACTTCATTTTAAGCAATATCATAAGCTATATGGTAAAATCCTTGTAATCACGCAAAAAGTAATAATTTCTTTTTTACAGATAAGTGTAAAACTCATATATATTTTTAATCAAATGTGAATTATATATATAATATATTTAGGTTTATGTTTTGATTTATGAACCACAATTTTCTCTCTATTTTTAGGATAGTGAATACACACACACACTGCACTTTACATATCTTAAATAATAATTTTTACACTAGTTTATAAAACCTATTTACATCGCAACAACTGAGCTTCGAATCACAAGTCTTTCTTATTTTAGCCGTAATTTTTAGTTTTAAAATAATGTTTTGTAACTGGCAATAAAAATTCCATTTTACTGTCTTGGTCCACCGTTATACTCTTTACACATAAACGTAAACTGCCTGACCTGCTTTTAAATATAAGATAACCAAACTGATGGTAGAAGTCCTAGTTTTATAACCATAAGTCCATTGAGTACATTTATTAGTTTATATATCTCTAGTGTGAACAGTTAGGCCTAGAGCATATTAGGAAAGCATAGAAGGAATGCTACCAAACATTTAAATCATGTTCAAATACAAGTGATGCCATGAAATGTAATTAAATGTATGATTGAGATTTTGCAACTATAGGTTATAGCTATGAAAAAAGGAACATACTTAGTTAAGAAGTTTAAAAAGGGCATAAACCTGTTAATGGACTATTCGTTTTTAATAACATGTTTATGTTTGTGAAAAACATTGCTCGGATTCTTTCATGTCTTTTTCCTGGCGCACAAGTCCCTAGACTTTTATATCGTACAAAACTACAACTTAAAGTCCGCTTAGTAATATTAATTTACAGTTAGCGTTATAAATATTGTGAATAATATTAACCAATACTTTCGGATTCTTTAAGTTCGTGCAATATACAAATCCTGGTCCAATCAACCATATATTTCTTCAGATACTATGTAAGCGTTTATACCGTTACAACTGGCTCATATTAGACCTTGTTCAGAATTAAGTTATATATATATCTATATACAAGTTATATTTTGTTATCATTTATGTATCCCAGACATGGGAAGTCAAATTTCGAGAAAGCATTTTAATAGCTAACGTTCTGAAGTCATCAAAGCCAAATCTCGTCTGCTTCATGAAAAAAACTAGTTAAATGTATAACAACCGATAAGATATTGTTCTAGATAATTTGAATACGTAGTAGAAAAGACTGTTTTTTTTAAAAAAAAAAGAGGCACTGTTATTTCGAATTTTCCATTTCTAGCTTCTTAAAAAATGGAAAGAATATCATAGGTCAGCAAACTGTATAAGCCCCTCAGTGGCACAGAGGTATGTCTGCTGACTTACAACACTAGAATCCGGGTTTCGATACCCGTAGTGGGCAGAGCACATATAGCCCATTGTGTAGCTTTGTGCTTAATTACAAACAAACAAGCTGTATAAAAAGTTAAATGGACTTTGAAAGGTGAAATTATTTCCAAATGAGATTATTTACTCGTGTGCTCTTTACGTTTTTTGTTTTTCGTTTATATTATGCTTTACTAGTTTACCTCTTCATTTAACATGGTCTCATACGATAGATATATTAAAATATTATAATAGCTTGATTATTCTATCTGTAATTAGTGCTTTTCTTTAACTGAGTAGAAATCACACAGTTTTATTGTTTTCTTCTTCTTTTTTTTTAGCTCCAGGAAAAATGACGAAGTTCAACTACACGAAGGCTTCACCGGAAGTAGCAATTTTCACATGTGAAGTAGATCAGATATATCCTCAACCCCAGGTGAACCTGTTTCAGTTGTCACCAGAAGAAAGAAAGCCAAAACCACTTGAAAATACTCCAACTAAAATAGAGATGAATAACGGATCGTATCGTATACTTGTTACTAGAGAAATTAAAGACAGTGAACTTCCGTCCGACGGCGCTACAACTTTCGAATGCGTCATTTTGATACCGCAAATAAACCATCAAGAACACAGAAGCATCAAGTATTTCCCAGGTAAAAAAACTATAAATATCCAGCTTTTATAATATAAGGCATGCGGTATTAGAATTACTAGTATTGTCGTGATTCACTTTACATTTGCACCAAAGTACTACACAATAACTAGAAAAAAAATATTCATTTTGCAACTCCTTTTTCAAGAGTTACTTAAATTTCGGGAACCTAGAATTTTCGCACTCGATAAATATATGTCAAAAATGTTATTACTATTTGATAATGTGTTTGTATAAAAAAATATATAAATCACTGTTTTTAAAGATCATCAATATTTCTGCATTATTCCACGATTTATTTCAATAGATTAGACAGAGAATCAAATGAGTTGAAACAATAGCTCTGATCTCATAACATTGGTGTTTTTTCTTTTAACAGACACAGGAAGATTTTCTCTATTTCTTAACAAACAGGCACACTTCAAATATTTCTATAATACCTATCAAAAACGAAAATGTGCACGCACGTTTTCACTTAGAACTGGCGCGTTCTAAAGTAAACGCGAGCGAAAATACGTATAAATACAGTTTCTCATCTTCAGTGGACATATAAGAACAAATATTATTATACTGTGGATGTTGATCATGGTTAGTGGCAAACGTGCCGGAATGTTTATCCGATGGTTCAGGGGTCACGTCCCATTTTCACAAAATTGCGCATCGCACTTTGGATTCGTTGGTGCGTTATGAAAATGACGGTCAATTCCATACACTACTTGATTAGAGTAGCCGAAGAGTTGGCGATTGGTGCTGTTTATCTATCAGTTTAAAGTTAGGAACATCTAGCACACATAGTCTTTGTGACGCATTTCTTAAATATCTGAGGTCAAATGATTTTTTTTTTATATAGTTTGCGTTATTTCTTAATGTAAGATTTTGTTTACATTCCGCAGCTATTTTATAAACTTAACTTATTGTATTTTATCTATTATGATTTCAAGATCTAACGAAGAATGAGATTTTCTTTCATAAATGTAATTAATAGCTTATGTATAGTTGAATCAATGAATTATTAAAATGTAGGGTGTGTCTCTCATTTTAATTACTATACATGCATCCTACTGCACGCGCATTTCAAAGTTTTCTCAAGAGCTAAATAGAACTTGATTGTTTTTAAAACTATATCAGAACACACAGTGTGAGTTCTACTGTGCAAGATGTTCTGTATACATTTTAGTAATAGTGTTCTCCTGTCTAAGTTTGTTTAGTATTTGAAAATAATGGGTTTATTTTTCCTTCTTAGACGAGAAGTGCGTGATATAATTCAAAGTCGACTGGAGAAGTTGTAAGCAGCGCGAGCTAACTTTCAATTTCCTTTTAGTCTTGTTGTTTAAAATCAGCACAGATAAAATAGTGATTGTTCCACAATTATATTTGCAATTCCCACGATACATTACCATAATGCTTCTTCTATTTAGAGATACTATTTGTTTACAACATTCACTCTACTGTTCTCTAAATCCCAAGTCTAACGATTTGATTGCGTGACTGTAACATTCCTACATAATCGAGTAAAAGATATTCTAGAGTTCTCCTTAAGTTGGTTCGTCCGGGGATTTGGTAAATCCTTTGAAAAATATTTCAAAACATTGCCGTTTATAACCGGAAGTTAATCTTCTGGTAGAGCAAATTTGTTTCGAAATAAGTTATAATTATAGACGGAAAATAGTGATTAAAGATGTTGAGTGAACTAAATAGGGAAATAAGTTTAATTTCATTTTAATTCAATGCTTTCCGCCCAGCCTAACTGGAAGCATATTTTACCTGCTCGCCGTAAATCGGTAATAAGCAGGATCTTAATGTTGCATTCGAAATAAAATTGTATTTATTAAAACTGTGGTCTGTATACATATCAGGTTCAATAAACAAGCTCGTGTATATGCAAAATATAACAGCTTGGAAATTCTTTTAAAGTGTCATATTTACTGTGCAAAACCAGTATTCTTAGCTATTGCAGTTTCTTGAAAGGATCCCCAGCTAATAAGTAAAACTATACCTTCTAGACAAGATTATTGTTGTTTTTCTCCTCAGATATTAAGATATTTTTTATAATAAATTGATGAAAAAAGCACTTACATTGCTGCATTAAACAATGTCTTGCTAACAGATCTGAGATATTAGCTGGTGGTAAATATGTTACTTTTTTCAGTCTTTGCAAATATACTAATGTACCTAGAATCAAGTTGGGATAATGCCATCATTATATATAATTACTGAGAGCATTTATGGGTGACTTTATGGGTATTTATTTTTTACTCGCCATCACGCTAAACTCTAGCCAATTCTAAATGTAGCAAGGATATGACATCGGAAACACCTTGCATATTATCTACTTACACAAAACAGACGAGGTTTGAGGAGTGAATTTGTATATATATAACTTAAGCATTGCTTTTATATCAGAATGGTTTTAGACTAATACTCTGGTAATAACAAAATTTATGAAACTTTATCCTCTATGGCGTAGTATATTATTGTTATATTTTATTTTGTTTTCTCAAAGCTATACTAAGGCGATCTGAGCAAAGTCGTCCGTAACTCTGAACTGACTATCTGAAAGAAAGGCAGAGCTAGTCAACAGCACCCCCTGTCAATTCTAATGCTACTCTTATGTCATAGAATAGTGGCATTCTGTTGTTATTGTTGTATCGCAGGCGTAGCCCTAAAGTGTGGAAAAGTGTTTTACGGAAACAAGTCGTAAATCATGAATCCTTATATTCACATGTAATTCGAGAATGCCAATCTGTAACTCACACTCAGCTCATGGCACAGGAATGTATTTTGTTAAATGTGAGTAATTTTATATAAATGAGCGAAAACCGTTCATTATAAGCAATAACAAACTGTGGTTGAAGACCTTATATAATCGTATATCAAGCCTCTGTTAAATGCAATTGTTATGCGTTTCAAATAATTTGCGCCGCATTTTCCAGGAAACCAAACTTTCGCCATGTAATATGTTTCTTGATCACATTCTAGTGTTTGAGACATTTCGTTTTTTCTTTTCTTAGTTCTTACGTCGTTTGTTTCATTTCTCTAACTAAATCTTACAAAATTAAAATATACTTTATTTTATTCGACTTTGTAAAAATAGCTGTCGTAATTATAACAGCTGAAAAAAATAAATTTTACTCATGTATAATACGTATACCCACATTTTGAAGTTCAGAATTCTGCTGCGGTCAAGCAGAACTGGTAGCGGGTTGGTTGCATTTGTTACGTGCTCTGCAAGCTGCCTGCTATGAATACACAGACACTTCTGAACCCCAATAGTTTCCGTTGTCGATTATTGGTAATAACATGATATTATTTCATCACATGACGTACGCTTTTTTAAAATCACACGTTCTTTGTTGTTATTTTTTTAATTCTCAGGAAATATATATAGTATCCACATTTCAGTCATTTTAGCTTACGTTATATATATATATACTCTGAAGAGACCAGTCAAAAACATACAACCATAGTTTAACAACTGTTCTTCTTTAAAACGTTCTTTTAAGTGCAACAAAAATCATCTACTCTTTGTAAACTTCACAGAATGTTTCGTTTACCAAGTTGTAAGTTTAACCTAATAACTAGTTCTTATTAATTGTTTATAGTGAAAATGAGAAGTAATAAAACCTTGAAATGGAAAACGTTTGTTCTCACCTGTGGTCTAGACGTTTTATCCATTGTATGTCAGTCAAAAATTTGTTTTATCTTATATACACTTTAGTTCCAGCTACTTGAGTCTATTTCATGCGTGTTTCTGGTTTCCTATCTTTTAAATTTTAACTTTTAATTTGATAATTAACTATATGTTTTATTTCCTTATTTATAATTTTACTTACATTTTTTCCCCATTGGCACAGATGTATGTCTGCGGACTTACAACGCTAGAAACTGGGTTTCGATACCCATAGTGGGCAGAGCACAGATAGCCCACTCTGTAGCTTAGTGCTTAACTTCAAACAAACTTACATTTTTTAAATTTACTAAAACTTCTTTAACAGAATTAATTCTCCTTTTCAAGTTTTTAATATATTTGTCCTGCGTAGAATATCTCTGCCACACATTTCATAGTATCCTAATATGTATCCTTTCGCGTTGTTTTATATAACTTGTTGTAACATAACCTCCCTGTAACATCGCTGAAAATCACAAAATAAACTATTTTTTCATTATTTCCAGTTCACTCTAGGATGACCTATTATTCGAATTTACTCAGGTTTTCTGGCTTCTATTGTGAGAGTTATTTGCATTTCTATTTCTGCTGCTTTCCAAACATCATTACAAATTTCACGAGTTACTGAAGCTGGAAATAAATGTTTATTTATTTACTCTCTAATCTATATCAAACAATAATCAACGTAATGACAGTTGAGTAGCAATGAGAACCATAGAGAAACAATTCGATAGCAAATAGACAGATAGAGAAATGGTGGACAATTAGAAATTAGCCAGGAGTGGGGTTTGCAGTCGGTACTAGTACCGATACCGGTATTGGTTTATATTATATCATATGTTGAGAATAATATCTGTTATCACCTGTCCCATCTTTGGAGTTTTGACTGAACGCCTCCTCTGGTATTTCAGCTTCGCTTTTCACATATTTATAAGTGTTTGATGCGGTAATTTTGAGTTCATACTTCAGTCAATAAGCAAATCTCATTGTGAAAATCGGCAATAGCATGAAATATGGGAAACTGGTGACTCCCACGCTCTGAAAGAGAACGTGAATGTGCCTACGTGACTGACTGCACGTTAGGTAGGTGCGTGCGTGAATAGCTCTTAGCATGCTGGCAGGTCAAACTGCGCGTTTCACGACGTTTTAGTGAGTTACATTCAAAATTTAATTAAACCACTTAATTATCGTGGCATAAGAAGAAACTTGACATCAAACCATAGACAATAAATTTTAATATTATATAAGTTTTAAGTTATTAATTGTATAAGGAAATATTTAAAAACAACCTCAAATTCCCCTAGTGTGAGAATTTGGATATTTGTTCTTGAGCCGTCTCCTCTTCTGTATTTTTTTGTCCACCCCCTAGAAAACTACGAAATGTAACGTAAAATATTCTCTATAATTGCGTCATCGATATTCTGAAACTATATTTTTATAATCGTCAATCTTAAGGGGCTAAAAGCAATCAATAAAAATTCAGAAACCACTTTCCACGCCTACCTCTAGCATGCTCTAATTTACAATTTGCTAACAAATTTTTCTGAGGCCGATTCCCATTAAATTGATAACCAACAGAAAGCCTAGATTTCAGATGATTCATTGCCATAGTCGTCATATCACGTGGTCTTACATATAATTGACAATTTGGTTTGATGGAAAAAATATTTCCCACGAAAATACACTGGGAAGAATAGCTAAGATTCAAACTACTCAAGTCACATGATTAGGGAGGTAAATTGATAGATAGAGGAGGAGATATTTAACCAAAGTACAATCAAAATACTGACTAGCATAACAACACCTTTGTTTTGTTGTTTACCATATCTAAACTGTCCATTCACTAAATCTTTTACAATGTTTTCCTTTCTGTGGCTTATCATACAAAAATGGGATGACACTTTGTCCCTTACTGTCACCGGAGGAGTTTTTTTCCAGGTGGATGGTAGATAGATCTAGTGATGGAACTATCCTTAGTGATATTCCTGGGCTCTTCATTAGATTGGCTTTTCACTAGCAAAATCCCCTCTGAAGCTGACCATTTGACCATTTTCTCACCGATTTCCAAAGACTTGTACTGCCTGTCCTTTTCAATTCTGAAGACTACATTATTGATTCTTTTCGCTACAGCATATTGTCCTCCTGAACACTTAATTAACATTGAAGTCTGTCTTCTCTTGTGGTGGGGATTATACAGTAATGTCATACCATATCACCAAGATGAAATACATTCTTATCAGCATTTTCATAATAGCAAACTAAAAGGAATTTAAATACAGATTACAGGAACATAACGGTTACGTAAGAAATAATAAAATAGAAAATTCTGCTATGACAGAACATGTATAATCAACACAACACAAAAAATGTATGCGAAAAAAAACTACAATTTTAGGTCAATTTAAATGTCAAAGAATCACTAGAAATAATAAAAGTTAAATAACAAAAAGATTGACCAAGGAATTATGTAAATAATAATACAGTGTAATATCACAGAACAAGGGAAAAAGGTATAAATTAGTATGTCTTGCAGATAACTCCTGAAGAGGACGTCGAAAACATTGTACATGTAGAGTATATTTTTAAAGTGGAATCCGTTGATAACTTCAATACAATTTTTAAAATTGTGCAAATACGAAACGTTGATTTTACTTATTTATTATATTTTAGACAACACACAAATGCCGATCATTCATATTTAGCAGTAAAAAATCTTGGTCTTACATCATCTGCTGTTCGTCCAAGTAAGTAGCTAAACATGTGTGGTTGTATCCCTCCACCATTTCATGAAAAGGTGGTTGAAATGCTGCTGTCATGGTCTTAATGATTTCAAGTACTTGACACACCACAGTAAACAAGGCTGATTCAAAGTTATGTTCGTGATCTGAGTAAAATTCCATTGACACTCCAAGTATTGAAACAAATTCATGTGTAGCTTGCCTTGCAAGAGTTTCAGCTTCCTAGTTTGGAAAAGCATATGCTTCTGGCCATTTGGTGAAGTCAATTACCAGAATAATGTATTTATTTCCACTGTTACACTGGGACAAAGGACAATGCAAATCGACAGCAACTTTCTAAAGTGGTGCTCCAAAATAATATTACTCTAGTTCCACATGTTGGTCTTCGGTTAACATTTTTACTCATAGCATAGCTGACAATATTTACACCGATTTTCTACACATTTTCTCCACCATATCCAATTGATGTGCTCTCTTACTTTCTCCAGTGTCATATTAACACCTAAGTGTGCAGTTGTTGGAAGGTTATGGAGATACACAGTGCTTCTCACTGTAATGGAAATTCCAACCGTAGTCGTAGTTTCTTTTTATTCGTATCCTCCCACTTTGAACATAACAAGCCTTCTCGTAAGTATAATTAATCCCATTGTGCTCAGTACATCTTTGTCTTTGGGCTGTATAGTGTGACTGTTTTTCCATGAGAGTTATTAAATGCTATTCTTGATCCACTGAATAATTGGTTATTTTACCTAATTATATTTTCTATGAGTGCTGGACCACTTTAGTTCATCGCTTGCATATGCCTCTTTTTTGGGCTCTAGTCTGTTGTACTTTAGATTGTTTGTCTTCACTACTACCTTGAGCATCTCTGTTGTCACAGCGTTTAAATTCTTCATTATTACAAGATTTTCAGGATGTTGCATCAATATTTCTATGGTTTCATCCACGGCAGTTCTCAATGTAACGTTCAAGTTGTACTCCTGAAGCTTCTAAGACCATCTTTTCGATCTAATCTCCTGGATTGCTAAAATTCACCAGCCAATTCATGATTGAATGATCTGTCTGGAACTTAAACTTTTGTCCATATAGGTAATGATAGAAATGAGTTAGGGCTTGAACAACACATATTGGCTTTTTCTGTGTTGTACAATGCTCCCTTTCTTCAGCATTTATTGTCTTGCTATAGTAAATGATCACGTTCTTTCCCGTGTTGTACTTGTAATAAGACTGCTCCCACTGCAAATTACTGACATCTGTATCTAGTATGTGCAGATCTTCAAGAGCTGAGCATGATAATGCAGACGTTTGTTGAAGGCTTTTTCATAATCATCTGTCCAACAGATCTTATTTGGTTTTTCAAGTAATTTATGTAGAGGACGAGATATGCCAGAAAGTAAGAATACTGCAAAATAATTCCTATATAATCATGCAATTTCGAACATATTCAGTCTTACTTGGGTCTGTATACACTCCCTCTCCATTAACTATGCATTCCAGGAAACTCATCTGCTGACAGAACAATTCACACTTTTTGGGATTCAGATTAAAGTTTTTTTTTCCTTTGCCAATCCAAAAATTTATTTGGTCTATCACACGCATTATCAAAGTACTCCTCATGTGTGATTATATTATCCAAGTAGAAGAGTAGGATAGTTCAGAAAGAACACACTCCATTAATCGTTTAGATTTAGCATGTGAATAATATCATATAAATGTTAACACAACAAATTTCTACAACCCATTTTTTGCAGTAAAGGTTGTATTTCTGTAACTGTTTCGTCAACTTGCACTTGCTAATGTCCATTTTTGAAATTTAACATTTTAAATCATCTTCATCCAGATAAAGCGTCCAAAGTAGAGTCTCTTTTATTGTGGGTAGGCATCCTTCTTTGTGACTTCATTTTTCTTCTGGTTGTCCATGCACAACATTGTTCATCAGTCCTTCTTTGCAAGTACAATATGCGATGCCCAAGGACTACTACTCGATTCTAATACTCCTTGTTCTTTCGTAGCTTGTATTTCTTTGGGATTCTCAATCTATTTTGTAACTGGGAGTCTTCTGGCTGAGTAAAATATTGGGGTTGCATCTCTAATATCATTCTTATGACATATTTTATTTGTCCAGCCTAAGTGATGAGGTACACTAGACAAAATATCTTGATATTCCATGAGCAAATCAAGTAATCTAAGATATTAATCAGCTGTAGGACATCCACAGCTCTTAAAATAAGGTGGTAAGCTGTCTTTATGATAACATTTAATCAAACTTCCTAAAGCTTATCTCAAAAGTTACTACTTCCAAAGATCTTTGATGTGAAAGTACTACTAGTAAAGATTCACATCTTGCAATGTTCTTTTCAAAATTAACTTGAACTCCATGGTTTGTTGTGTTCATGGCCTTAAGAATGACATCCATTTTGTAAGTTATGAGGTTCAATGAAGAAAACATCTTCGTATTCTCTATGAATGTCATGTAATCAGCTATGAAACTTCCACAGCTCTGGTTTTGCAGCTCTTGTAAGGGGTGTAGTAAGCTGTCTTTATGTCAAGATTTGACAACATATTTCTTAAATATTGTCTCAAATGTGACTTCTTCTAATGTTCTTTGATGTAAAAATACTACATTTATAGCTTCACATATTGCAATATTTCATCTAGAATTGACTCAGATTTTATGATTTGTTGTGTTCAAGAAATGACAGCCGTCTTCTTCAGATTCACGAAGTTCTTCTGATCAATAAGAACACGACACACTGAGGTGTTTTATTTTACTATGCCCCCGTCACATGATGTAACTTTATTTCTAGTAAGTCCTGGTATGGGTATTTCACTTCTTAGTGGCACTAAAACAGCCTTTTTTGTTGTCACTGGGAGTTCATCATGTGATATTCCCAACATGCACGCACTCTTCCCGATGGCAATTACATACACATTGTGTGGTGTAGAAAAGCCTCCACAGTTAGGATAACTTTCAACTTTCCCCTTGCTGGAACTTTTTATTCACTTGCTTTTTGCATCAATTTATCTTCTTAATTAATCTCTAGAGGCAGTTTCTACCATTCTTTACCAGATTGGGTCAAATAGTGTTGAATAACATGTTCAAAGTCTGGGCTCTTAGACTCATCCTTAGAGTGTGGATTCTTCACAGCCATGGCTGTAGGGGGCCAGGTCTTCCACATTTATGACAGTTCCACTTTTTTATTTTTTTAGGTCCTTTTGGAGGAGTTTATAATTTCCACAGGCTTTTGACTGCAGTTCTTGTCAAAATGTCGTTTTAAGTTACACTTGAAACATCTATTGTCTTTTGGTTGCTTTTCCATTCTGTGTAAATTAGTTGTATAAAAAAATAGTACTACATTTGAGCACAGTAATTCCATTTTTCAATGCAGTCATTGAAGTTTTGGAAGGCTGGATATTGCTTGATAAAACATGCATTTGAGTTAGATGTGACTGAGTCATGAAGTTTTAGTAGAACACTGCCAGTTGCAAGTATCCAATTGCTATGAAGTTTAGACGAAATTTTGGGGTCTGTTATGGCGAATATAATGACCACCCAAGTTTAGTACTATTCATTCCTAGATGCTAGGCCTTTCTGGATAGTAGCAGTGACTTTTTTTCACTTTCATGATATAAAGTGATATAACACATAATATGTGCACAATCGGTCGTGATCGTGTGTATATAAACCAATGTATGAGATAAAATCTACTGTAAAAAGAAACATTTGAACCAAGTAATTGTAACACTGTCGGAGAAATGTATCGTTTAAATACTGTGCAGTCCCGATCTGCACTCACCCTTTTGTTTAGAGATATGTTTGAGGCCTCTTTTACTGTCTATAAAGGCTATCTGGGCTGTGTCCACTGCAGTAATCGAACCCTGAATTTTAGCATTATAATTCTTTCAGCTTGCGCAGAATCACTAGGGGAGGGCAAAAAATTTGTTTGTTTGTTTGTAGTTTAAGCACAAAGCTACACAATGGGCTATCTGTGTTCTGCCCACCACGGTTATCGAAACCCAGTTTTTTAGCGTTGTAAGTCTGCAGACATACAGCTGTGCCACTGGGGCGGGCAGAAAATAAGTATTTATATTTGCTTAAGAAATTATAAAATTGTATGCCAAATGATTTTAAGTCATTTTTATACGTAGATGAATTTCAATCATTAATAAAAATTAAAGCTTTCCTCACGTCACAAGAATCTTTGTTTACAAAAGTTATAAGCAAATTGATTTTTGATCTAAAAATCATTAAGATATCAGACTTTTCAGCCTCGTAAAAGCTCTCCAATTATTTAATGTGTTTTATCACTTATGTAGTTGAAGCTGGAATTAATGAGTTTTTAACTGTTTACCTTATATACCATTCAACCATGTTTTATATATAACTTACGTATCTAATAAAACTTCTCACTTCACATGGTTTTAAAGCTGTGATTTTTCATAGTTCTCAAAATTAGCTTAAGAAAGATAATTTTCTATTCTCAACATCCTTCACAAACTCCTTTTCATATTAGATCGAAAACATACAGTATAAAATAGGTAAACTGTTAATTTAATTAAGTGAATCCAATAACATTTTCACTGAAATAGATGATGGTGAAATACACTCCTTCTGTTAGATAGATAGTTGAATTGTTAGTGTAAACAACGCGTATATACAGTCTTGGCCAAAATGTTTACAAAGTTTATAACAAATAATATAATTATTATTAAGATGGAATACAAACACACTTAGCGCTGTCAAACTGAGAAATACATGTTATATTAAACATTTACATATGTAATTTATATAATGAGACAGGTTCTATGGATATCATGAACGATTTATTAGAACAAAAAACAATGTTATCAGACACTTGTAGAAAGATGTGTGATTCAGCATTTAACCTATCACAACAAATCCTTACCAAAACATATATACTGACAAAATATAAGATCCAATTATTATAAATAGCGTCTGTAACCTTATATCAATTCATATTAAACATTCAGTACTTGGTTGGTCTTCCTCATACTCGAATAACCTATGCAAGGTAACATGGCATGCTGTCGATGAGGTTATTGATATAATCCACCGTGATTTTATCACAACTTGTCACTAGAAGGCACTGTAACTCAGCCATAGTAGCTGGTTTAGGGTGGCTGTTAGCAATTTTTTAGCTTAGTTCTGCACAACAGTTCTCAATAGGATTACAATCTGGAACTTTGGTTGCTGGCCATGGCAATCTTGTAATATCCTCCTGATCGAAATAATTATGTAATACGCGTGCTATGGGCAGTGGTATTGTCATCCTGGAAGACAAAGTTATTGGCAAACCTTACCCTAGCATATTGCAGAAAATCGTCTCCATGTGGTACCTGTAGGAGGCGCAATTAACGTTTCTCTGGAGGATTTGAAGAGCAGTTTTCTACCATGATAAATAGCTGCCCAGAAATGCATTGCATTGGCTCCCGTGGGAAAGGCAGTTTTCTCGAAGCAAACGACGGACAAGAATCCTACCATCATCTTTAAAATGCCGGAAACAGGACTCGCCTGAAAAGATGCATGTCACCAGCGTCGTAACTGTAAGTTTCCATGCTGTCTTGCCCAAGTAACACGATGACGGCGGTGAATTCTTGTTAATATCGGTTTGTAGGTATCCCTTCTTGCAAAATAAACTTGCTTGATCAATCTCCTATTCACTGTTCTTCTGAATACCCTGGAATGAATGTGTTCATGTTATTCCTGTTGTAAGGTGTTGCCAGACTTATTTCGATCTTGGCGTGTTAACCTGATCAAAACACGGTCATCTCGGGACGATAGTTTTTTCGGCGTCTACCAGTACACTTTCCTGGAACAAAGTTTCCTGTAGTCCGATGACGTTTCAGAATTCTGAATACAGTACACTGGGGTACCCTACTGTTCTGGCAATGTCCATTTGCTTCATACCATTTCTGGACAGTCAAACAATTTGACGCCCTGTAACTTCTGGCACGTCACGAGGCATGACTCTACACCAAATATAGAGAAATTGTCTAAACATAGCGTTGATCTGTTTCGAAAAATATTATACCAAAAGCACACCCTTTTATTCAAAACAGGTGTGCATGTTGTGTGTTTTGACGAATAAATGCTCAAAACAATTTATACAGACCCGAAAATCAACTGTACATCTTCGTCCGATCATACGCTACCTTCTCTGTTACTACTCGGGCATTTCCTCAATAACTACTCCATGCATGTAGACAATAACATTAATATAGAACTGTATGCAAACATTTTGGCTAAGATTGTATACATAAATATATCATAAATCAATTTATGTTTTAATTAATAGTTCAACAAAGGACAGTAGAATATTTCTGACTTGGCACAAAGTAAGATGTTGATAACAAATATATTTGTACAAGCTTAGATTTTATACTTCATTGTTGCAGAAAATGGAATGGAATGTAACCACTAGCTTTGTTTATCAGACATTTTGAATACTTGATCTATTTCAAAGGTTTCTCGATGTACAAATAAGTACCACTACAATAAATTACTAGAAATATTGCATTTGAAACACAGCCACTTCGAACAGTGCTCTCTTCCAGAGCTCTCCATCACTGTTGTGCACTTGAAAAACGGAAGACGTACAGTTATCTACTATTGTCATGCTTGTGATTAGCCCTACGGTAAAGGTTCTATTATTTTCCTTCCACGCGCTTCATGTTCCTAACCAATTTGGAATGCGTCCATGTTCATCTTTTGTTATCCTGTTTATAATTAACCCGGAAGTATAAGTTTGTTTGTAGTAAGCACAAAGCTACACAATGGGATGGATATCTATGCTCATCTCACCACGGGTATTGAAACTCGGTTTCTACCATTGTAAGGGAAGTATAAGTATAAAACTGGTCTTTTCAACGCTGCATAGATAATATCAAATTAACAATCAAGATAAAGAACAATATGGTATTGAAAGGCACTTTAAAAGCAAACATAGTCATAGCGTGTCGAAGACATTAGCTGGCGAATCAATACATTTGGTAATAACATGTGGGTGATATAATATCACAGTAACACATATAATAATTTAATTCAGGTTTATTGCAGAATAACTATCTTGGATGACATAATAACCTAAAATAGAAATATAATCAATCCTAACAGTTATAACTGGATCTCTCTCGAGATCTTAAGTCTTTCATGTTAAGTGCACAATTTGACTCCTTGATGAGGATCTTTATTTATTCAAAAATAATGCTGGTAAGTTGTTAATTAAATTATTGAAAGATAATCATTCGATATTATTCTTAAAAGTTATGTTATTATGCCTGATTAAAGTTAACATTGGAATGACAATAAAAACTTATTAATAATATTTAATAATAAAATATATTGTTAACTGTTACCTAGGCAACATTAAAAAGATAGAGTTTGGCTATAAGATTCCGTAAGATCCATGATCTCTCTCTTTATGACTACATTATTTCAAACTAACTGCATCATTGTGCTTCCTAGTTGAGGAATTTCTTGTCATACACAATAAGGTTATTTATGAAGAGATGTGGTAAGTTATTAAATACGTAAAAGATAGCTTGGAGGAAAAAACACAGCTTGTTTAAATCTGAAATGGTCAGACATGGTATTGGGAACACTTGAAGTCGGGATTGAAGAAAACCTACGTGACATGTCATGTGTGGGCATTAAAAAGTCAGGACTTGGTTTGAACGCATGATATTCCATACATAATTTAAGGATCCCATTATGCCCTTTGTGGGGCTCTTTTTGCAAGAAGAAAGCTGCTAAATTATTAATTAAATCATTAAAACATAGTTATTGGAACTTTATCTTCGACTGCCAGAACTTATCTAAAGATATTTGCCTTTTTTCTTGTTTCTTCTTAAAATCTATCAGATATGAAGTCTTGGTGTTTCCAGAGTCAACTGAGTGACACACTGAACTCGTTGACGTCATTGGAGTCAAAATAATGTCAAGGTCAATAGTCAAATGAGTCTACTTTCCCTGGATTGCTACTGATTCTGACTTTCTTCTCCTTTTGGCATTACAGAAAACAAGAAGGAAAAGAGCATGTCTACGGTGTTTGGTCTATTTTGTGGGTGACTTAATTATTGCTTTTTCACATTATTTCCATATTCTATAAACAAAACAAGATATATTTTGTAGTTACAGACGAATAATATGTATAATTACACATATTCTGGGTGTTATATTTGTTCTTCGTATTCAAAGTTATTCACAATTTCAGTGCATTGAGCATTAACCGTCTATATGTTTCATGGAGTAACCTTCGTGACGAAAGATCTCTTCTCTTCCTGTCACATTGCTGATGTCACCCGTGTATAGTTGAGCCAGTTATAAAGATTTTTTAGCTTTCAAACTTACCTACATCATTTGTGCATAATTCTTAGTGGAATAAACTTCTGTGACATTGTCATTTGTTACTCTATTTACTTAGAAAATTATCTCATTCCAGACATTTTTCTCAAGTCTTCCCTTTGTGCGCTATTCTATTTATATCGTATTATCGTTTCACTTTATCATTTATTGTATCAGCTGTGAAGTTCTTTAAGTACGTAATTTTGAATTCAGAAATTTGCCTTTTCCACGACTAATGTATGCCATTTAATATGAAAAACCGTTAACCAAATGCACAGAGAGCATTAATAGATACTTATAACATCATATTGCTCATCGTTTTGAAGCAACTCAAAATAAGCAATAAAAACTGTAATAAAATTAATATTCTTATAAAAAAAATTAGGCTGAGAAACGGAAATTTAATGCAGTTTATTTCAATGTTAAAGAAGCATGATACAGTTAATGATTAGTAGACATATAGTATTGGAAATAATTATTAAATAGTGCATGAGTTAGTACTGTCAGATATAAAATACTGTTTAGTGTAGATAGTATTATTAATTGATTAATTTTGTGTTTGTAATTCATGATGTCGGGACTATCAAACATTGTGTGCAATCCATTGATGTCGAGGCTATGGAGATTTCTAGAAGTACTAAATACGAAAACAAAGTAAAAGCAAATCACGTGAAAGAGACGTTCGGTCAGAGAAAAGTTAAAAAAACGTAAAGTTAGCCGTTGTCTGAGTGAATGGCCTAACAGTTGATATTTTAGAGTGAGATTAACAGTTTTGAAAAAGATAAGGAGAATAATTTGTCTCGTCAAAGGGTGTTCTAAACTAATTGAACCCGCCTGTGTGGACTTCGACAAAAGGCAGACGTTTATTAGAAGTACGAAAAGCAGACGATTATTGGAAGTTCAGGATACAACTGTGGTACCTCAGGCGATAACATAAGTGGATTATACAGGGATACTATTGCAATTAAAATAAATAAAAATAGTTCGGATTATCAACTGAATTGGTCTAAGTGAACTTTGGACAAGAAGATAACTGTATAGTGTTTAACATACAACTATGATCTCCATGGTGTAAAGAATTTTGTACATACATTTAACTTGTTTCAAATATATATGCCCCAGTAGCACAGTGGTATGTCTGTGAACTTATACCGCTCGAAACCGGGTTTCGATACCTGTGATGGGCAGAGCACAGATAGCCCATTGTGTAGTTTTGTGCTTAACTACAAACAATCCAAATATATATATTATTCTTTTTTTAAAAGTGGAGTGCATACTGTTCGTTTATTGTCGAATTTATCGACAACAAGGCACAGACACCTACTGTAGAAGAATCCTTAGCCCAACGCACCCATATGTTTACATTACTATATATACTACTAAAAAGTAAGTTACCGACAGGTATAAAATGCAAACATTTCATGCTGCAGTTGGAATTGTATGGAATTATGAAGAGTGTACACAAAACCAGTACTGTCGATAATAAAAAGGTGGAAGTAAAAAACACAAACATTTCAAAAGTAATACTAAGTAATTGAGAATATGTTCTTTATGTGATACAAGACAATCCAGTAGGGATCCTACCAGTGGCATAGCTGTTAGTACAGGTATTAATGGTACCTCCAGAACAGTAAGATATATATTAGCACAATATGGCCTCGTTAGTGGCGTAGCTTCTCAAAACTATTGCTTAATAGGAGGGAGATTATCAATCCAAAAGACTGAAATAGGCATCAGAATACATTATAAACGGGTGCTCTTTTTTGGCAACAATCAGTAAAAGTTTGTTCAATAGTATAAAGGAGAACAGTGTCACATACAACAACTATAGTGAAATATATTAGGGTTCCAATAAGTGTAGACTCCATCTAAGCCAACGGTATTGAACATATATATATATAATTGATGGCACCTTGACTTCTGGCAAGTACAATCAGATTCTTTTCCGTCTTGTCATTCCCTCAGCAACAAAATCCAAACATGCAGCTAATGTGGATGTATTACAACTCTTCAGCAAGTTATTTTACCTGTCGTTGCCAGCTTACAGAATAAAGCAATGTTTTCATGCAAGGAAGGGTTCCTGCTCACTCAGCCTATGGTGCAAAATTATGGTTGAAAGTCCAAGCAATATTAATGTTCCAGGACAGTCACTGAATGTGAATCCTATCGAACATACTTGGCTCATCTATAGCCATTCCTTGCAAAAGGGTCCCAAACAACTAAATTCTAGGAATTCCAAATTCTTTTTTACCAAAAATGGGATGCAATCCCACAGGCCCAGATTTCTGCCTTAGATATTCTAAAGGGCACAACCACTAAACTCTAACAAGAATATTTTATTCTTTGATTTTTTTATCTTATCGGTAGTGTGTGTGTGGGTATATATATTTGAAAGAAAGAGTTTTACGATGGTAAGCGATCGCACCATTGGCTGCCACATGTATGTCCAATACTTTTACTTCATAAAATGTATTTAATGAAAATTATCATTCATGAAGACCCATGCAAAACTTACTATCCACAAGAAACTTCTTAGTTTGAAAATCGTGCTGCATTTTACAAAATTGGAATAATACTATTATAAACAATATCTTCATCATAAAACTGACGTTTGAATAATAAACTGCACCTGGGGACAAATATAACTATTACAGTAATAATGGAATAATTTGTGTACAGTAAACCTAATATCTGACACTCGGTGAAATTTTTGCAGAATTATATGGAAAAGTTTTGATTGTTTGTTATTAAGCACAAAGCTATACAATGGTCAATCTGTGCTATGCTCACCAAGGGTATCAAAACCCGGTTTTTTAACATTATAACCCTTTAGATTTACCGCTAAGCTACTGGGGCGTTATGTGGAAAATAGTTTGCTTTTATTGAATCGTTGTCTATTCATGAAAAAAATGAGGTATTCAAATAATAAAATTACGATGTGAAGGAAGATAACAATATTATACATATTCACAATGGACTTTAATTTTGTGAATTTTCATTTAGTTTTGTGAGTTTGTTAGGCTCGAAGGATTCCTGTTTATTCAAAAAAGTAAAAAAACATTTATTAATATGTTAATGTTAAAACCGGGGATCTGTTCCCCACGGTGGAGAAAGCGCAGAGAGCCCATTGTTTAGCTTTGCGCTAAGACAACAACAAAACGAGATCAAACGTTAAGTGGTTTGATTTTTAAAGGCAGTATAATAAAGTTCCCATAATTGTAAAGCCTCTCGTTTGTGTGTAAGTAATACACGGTTCTGTTAAACTGAGTCTATGAATCCAAGGCTTATGAATAAGAAGGGCGGATAGAAATGTTAACTAAGCTGCATTTCTTAACATACGATTATTTTCAAAATATTATAATTGACACTTGAATATATTTTGTTTGTTTGTTACACAATGGGCTATCTGTGCTGTGTACACCACGGGTATCGAAACCAGTTTTTAGCGTTATAAACTTTCAGATTTGCCGCAACTGGGCGCAAAAAAGACAAAAACCTGTAGATACTTTTTACTTTTTTGTTTCCTTTTTTTATTTTATTTTTTTGTTACATAGCTTCCTGGAACAACGGTTTGAAACCTACACCGACTTTTCTTTAAATATAATAATTTTGAATGATAACAATTCTCGTTTAATGCCGAAGCGAATGTTATCCCTGATTATGGATTCTACCATTTAATCGGACTACATGTTTAAAACAACAATTATCTGTATCATTACTATTCTGTTTGGTCGTTTCTTCTTTAAATTAATTATTTATGGCGTAATATTACAAATATCTGGAGTACTAATTTTCTCCTGGTTGTATAATTGACTAAAACTTCAACTATATACTTTTCACCAAGAAAACATTCTCATGAACCAACGGCAAGGTCAAAACCCAAACAAATCAATATACTTATTACCTTCGAAACGCAACTATATATTCCTAGCAATTGTAGAGGCCGTGTTATAAATTAATCATTTTCTATTTTCTTGAATAAACTTAGTTTTTGCTATTTATGTTTTCACTGTTTTTAAAAGGAAATGTAAATCGCATTAGAAACGTGAAATTATGATGAAACAACGTAATTAATAAGGAACTTGAAACATATTAAGTATGGTAATATCATTTTGATCATACCACTGTAACTGACCCCCAATGGTTAAGCGGTAAATCTATAGGTTTATCATGCTGAAAATCGGATTTTCGTACCCATGGTAGGCACAGCACATGTAGCCCATTATATAGTTCTGTGCTTAATTACAAACAAAGAAAACCACTCTGGATAGAATTACAAAATCAACAAACGCTTAAAGTTAAGTAAATACCTAATCAGGTTTGTCAATAACATACAGTGCTTTTTAATGGTAATTTAATATCCAATTCTACTCAAGGAATTTTTAAGTAACACATCAAAATACATCGAACTTCGACCCTACTGGCACGTTTGAGCCCCTGCATTCTTTTAACTGGAAAACTGTAAAAAACAGTTTAGTTATGCCACATAAATCAAAAACTATAAGGTTTTATGAGTATAGTCATAGTAAATTAAATTAGTAAATTGAAAGTAATGTAGGGTTTTAAAAGAACTAAAAACTATTGATGTGATAATAAGTAGTTGATATATAGTGAACACAAAAGCAACAGATGGTAATATTAATTACCCCAGAATCATGTATTTTGTACCAAATTATCCTAAATAAGGGCGTAAGCCAAAAACTTTAAGATGATAAACGAGCATTGCCGTCTGTTAAGCCCAAACATTAAAATGATAAACGAGCATTGCCGTCTGTTAATTGAGCGTTATTTGTTTTTATTAATTACATCGTATCGCTTTATAAAAGCTAACTTTCGTTTAATCAGAGTATATGAAGACATGTTACACAATGTAAAGTACAATCGAATGAGTCTTTGCGAAAAAAATACCAGATATCACATTAAGTTTGAGTAAAAGCAATTTATTTTAAAATTAAACTATGGCTTTCAATATTTCCAATGTTTTTTTTTATCACACATAAAAGAACTAAAATACGTTCAATTCTTCTCAAGTTAATGATTCAATGCAGTGTCACAACCGCTACTATATTGTTTTTTTATTATAATTAATTTAACCATCAAATTATCGACTTTTTTACAACAGCTATAATTAGTGATATTAATTTTTATCAAACAGCTGTCGTTCGTATTAGTGAAATTTGACCCCCAGTGGCACAGCAATAAGTTTGCGGGTTTCGATACCAGTGGTGGGCAGAGAACAGATAGCCCATTGTGTAGCTTTGTGCTTAACTTCAAACAAACAAATACTGAAATTTAAAGTATATGTCATAAAATCAGAAGCACAACCTCTCTCGGTGGAACAACGGTAAGTTTACGAACCTATAACTCTAAAATCAGGGGTTCTATTTCCTCCAGTGGACACAGTTGCTAACCCAGGGTGTCAGAGTCAGAACATTACACCGATTAATAACCCGTTTGTAATAATGTTTTTGCACTATTCGTGTAATGTTTAGCGTACGTGTAATCAATATATCAGGGAAGATACACAATTCATGTCATAAGTCAAGACATTCGCCGAAAATGTCCCGTTCTTTGTACACTTGAAATTCAATTTCTTATAGAGACTTTTGCATATAAACTATGCAACATGATATCATATAACTTATGTCTTAATAGTTTGCTATATTCGTAAGGTTAGTATTTCTTAGGGTTGTTAGAGTTCTCTTATGTATTCTACATAAATGCTAGGTTTAAGGTATATTCTAGCATATATATATATCATTGTTCGATGTAACAAGAAAATAGATTAAATACTTATAGCCACTTCCAAGTTTTTAATCATAATTAACATATTTAATTCCATTATTTATTTACTGATAAATACAAATACTTATTATTCTAGTAAGGTAGAGTAGTTATACGTTTTACAGACGAAGACGAAAATGCCCATTTGTCGTAAAAGTTATGAACTCACAAGTTCTGCTTATCAGAAAGAGATGGTCATTTCTAAGTACTGAAGAAGCTGTAGACATAGACATTAAAAAAAAACAGTAATGTGGTTGTATTCTTCGGGCGTGCCCATGGCTTCCGCACATTAGGTCTGCATTGAATAGAAAGACGTTTTTCTCAATTCTGGTTAACGAGGTTTTGTTCTGCCTTCAGTAATCCCCCTTTCTTATGGTAGATGGCATACAGAATGTAGTTACACACCCTCTGTTCTTTATCACACTTGTAAGTAGCGATTGTATTCAGTTGATGACACATTTACGCACTAGGTGGAAAATTGTTTCCTAATGGGGCTTAGAGCACGCCTTCTTATTGAACAACGTAATGAAGTACGGTTGAAATTTGTATAAGACATGCAAAATCAAGTATAACGAGAAGAATCGCTTTAGTATACACAGATCTTAAATTGTCAGTGACGTTACTATAACGTTCTATTTCATATTCTTCTCCGAAATTTGGATGCGAAGTATTTGATATTCTTAGCTGCTTTCAAGAGCTCCTAAAACAGTTACTTACAATGCAGTAGTATATGTGTTTGTTTGTTTGTTTTTTGGAATTTCGCGCAAAGCTACACGAGGGCTA
>NW_013665692.1:528343-572829 GCF_000517525.1 Limulus polyphemus | reverse complement strand
TAGACTAAATTACAAACAATATAACTTCTTGGTTAAGCTGGCATGTTTATTTTATTACTACTTACCAAAACGATATACCCTCGTTCTTGAAAAGTTTAATGAGAGCTTCTTTAGTTGTTTTTTTTTTTTTCTGTATTAAAAACAATTTTACCGGGAAGAATATACTCGAGTTCAACCATGATTTTATAATTCTATTTTCAATGGGTTATCCAAAAATAATACAAAGTTAATGTCTGAAAGCTTTTTGTTCAATAATCTTCGAAATTTTAGTTATATGCAAAAACAAAAGATATAACAACACCTAGATTTTTTTGTTTCTGTATTGAGGAAAAATAATATATCAGGTAGCATTTCCAAGTGTTAATTTGTATTAATGGGCGAAATATTTGCCAGCCGAAGTTGGTTCTCATTAATTTTATTCATGTCCTCGCACTATCAGCCGTTATACTGGGATGGTAAATAATAGCCCAAAAGTTGGCGGTGAGCGCTGCCGGCCAGTTGCCTTCTCTGTGGTCAACAGCTCAAAATTAGTGGAACAGTAGATAGTTTAATAGCTCTGCCGTGAACAAAAAATATTGATTGATTATTTTACACTCACGAGATGTTTATCACTGGGCAAAGCACAAGAAGTCCAGTTGTGGAATTCCATCGCAACACATTTGTCATTGTGTAATCCAGACAGTGTTGCTCCGTCCCTACTTCCAAGGCAACTTGCCGCGAATAGCCATTTATACATTACTATTAATAGTTATTGTGCATCGTTCTTTGTTTATTATATTCATTTTTTATTTTTAATACCGGTTACCCAGTATAAATAAAATAATTTTATATTACTTCTACTACTATTTTAACCTTGGGTTGTTTGGCACCAGCAAAGTTCGTAAACGTTCTCCTGTACAATGTCCAATTAATTTGATGAAAGTGGCATCTATCCTTACCACTTATTTTCATGGTCACTCCACTTCCATACTTCAACCAGAGTTCTTCCATTCTTCCAGATGATCATTGTGATTGCTGTTCCACCTTTTCCTGTTTTCTCACTCTACATGCTATTTCATTACATGGTCAAGGGTTACATGATACCAGCTAAATGATCCACTTTCTCTTCGAATATGTTGATATGGTCTGGAATATAAGTTGCTATTAGTTGAACCTTTGAAGACTCGCAAAGGTTTTACTTGTGTTCTTTGAACAAAACCTGTCTCCAGTTTTGTGATGAGGTTTACAGAATCTGTCAGTAATATAATCCTTTTATTTTCACAATTAAATGTCAACCAGATAAGTATATTATCATATTATTCACAATCTGCTCTATACGAGCTGGATCCTAAAACTTTTGTCACTGACCATTCAACACTAGATATCCATCTCTTTTCACGTCTTTCCTGACTGAGCTATCTGTTGCTATTATTAGTGTCGTTCTGTGCTTGTTTATACATTTCATGAATAGCTGTACTAACAAGTCCTTACTTTTTCCTCCACATCCTGTTACCAATCGTCATTGTATGTAACTTAATGTTACCTGCCTGGACCTACTTACTACTCTTGACGTTTTGCAATGGAGTTACATCCTCTACATCTTCCTTGAACTCATTTACCCATAATGTAACCGATTCTAGTCTCTTTATTACTGCTTTACTTGTCCTCTCTTTCAAGTGCTGATATAGTGAGTGAGAGAAGATTTTAGTTGCCCTTGGCTGGATAGAATATTTTGTTTTGTACTAATGCTGTTAAAACCAAGCAAAAGTGCAGGGTGTCACAGGGTATTGGTTTGACTGCTCCTGTTGCAATTTTCATGGCTGACTTCTTCACCCTCTGTAGCTTAGTCATTGCTGACTGTTCTACTGTTGCACAAAAGTAGATTCAATACTCAGTTCTGTTCATGACCTATATGCTCATCAAATCGATGAGGCTCCTATGCTTCACTTCTTTTCTCTCTCTTTCAGGTAACCAATATGTGCAGATTGTCAATCACAACACACAGGAAAGTGACATAGTTCATATGTGAAACCTCTTTTTCTGCATATATGAGCATGAAGTGAGTGTGATATCTATATGAGATCTAGTATTAAACATCCAATAGGCTTTATCTGGTCGGATGGACATTTTGCTGGCTTCTTACAGATCTTCTTTGTATCTCTTGGTATGTCTGAGATTATTGCAACAAATATATCACCAATATATGTATACAGTGTCACCTTAGGGCCTCCCAGTACATTGGCAACATCAGCTGTGTGAACGTTGAAAAGAACTCAGTATGCATTGTTAAGACAAGTCAGAGCTCATTTCAAACATTTCAGACCTCTCTTTAATTTTACATTTCATTTTAGTGTCTGATGTCCAGTATTGCTAATATCCATCATATGAAAATATTCTAGACTTCAAGAGCCTTTAGCTTCATTGCCAAAATTGCAATATTCACTTTATTATAAGCATCTTCAAAATAAAATAGCCCAACAGCAATGTGCAATGTTGTGTTGTCTGCATATACTTCTGGATACTGTGTGTGACTGCCTCGAGACCTGAAATTGTGGCTCACTTGATCTTTACCCCTCCCACCTTGTTAGACAGGCGATTTCTCTCCATCAGCTCTTCTTGCCACTTTTCCATGACCTTTTAACTCATAGCTCCGTTATCTCTTGGCCAATTTAAGATCTAATTACAGTTTTGGACTTAGGACGCCAAACCCTTTAGATTGATGTATTTAACCACGACCAAGGTCTCATAGATTAATTTACTCTAACCCTGCCTAAAAGAATTTCAATTTGAGGGTATGCTATTAGATATTTTGATGAGTAATAAAATCGACTCGGTAATACGCGCTCCTCACGTTTCAAGTTGCTGTCGCACAAAAATATAGCTAATAAAATTGAAAAAGTATCATAGATTAATTTAATAATCCTGCCTAAAAGAATTTCAAGTGTCGCGGCTATTGATGAATCCCTCTTGTTTCCCTTTTCCTACCCTTTGGAAATAAGATAGGCTCGTGCCTTCAATAATAATAAGAACAAAACAGGGCAAACAAGCTAAGGCTACGTGAAGTTAAAACATTGCTTGAAATTAACAATAACTGAAGATATTTCGATCTTTCAGTATCGACAGTTTAATTAAAGTTTGTTTGGAAATAAAAAAAACTCCAATTTCATTTCCGATATGTTGGTTGTTGTTGTTTTTTCATTCGCAAATTTACACAATGAGCTATCTGCGCTGTGTCAACCGCGGGGAATCTAATCCCAAATTCTAAGTTATGAACCAACAAACTTACCTCTGAGCCAAAGGGGGCCTGCTAAGATGTCAACAGCTCAAATAATGCGGAACAAGTACTTAACCCAACATATTAATAAAGTGAATATACGTTTCACTCCCAAGTATTAAAAACAATTTTTTCGTGTACTATAATTGTCTCCCGGGAGGACAGCGGTAAGCTTACGGACTTATTACGTTATAGTTCGGGGTTCGATTCCCCCGCGGTGGACAGAGCAGATAGTCCAATGTGGCTTTTCTCTAAAACAAAAAAATGCACTTCATTATAATTCACAATTTAAAACTACTATAAGCACATCGAATAAACCGTGTCGTTTATTTATTTGTGCGCTAAATCGTCAACATTTTCTGAATCACTCAATCAAGAAGTCGTACACTCTAACATTTGTCTGAAAGAAAAGTTCATGAAAGAAGCTTTCGTAAGTTCTAAATTTGCTAAGGCTCATAAGTGAAATCAAAAGACACTAAACAAACGTTTTTTAAAGTTTACGCCTTGTTAGCACAGCCTAATATTTTTTATTAATGCCCTTCGAAAAATAAACGTTAAAATTCACGCTGTATACTCGCTATTCAAACCAACAAAAATACATCAAAACAATAAACCCTCGACCAAAATTTGTCAACGATGTTCACAACATCATACGCAGACGACCATGTCTGCATTCGTAAAAACTATGAGAGTAAAATATAAGTTTGTAAGAAACTTTTATCAAATGCGACTACTTGTTTCTTGTGAATCGTGCGTATGCTGCAAACTAAAGTTAAACGTGTCTGTCAAGCAGGTATATATTTATATATATATATATTCAACAGATTTCGTTATATTATATAATCATATACGCAAAAATGATCGTCATTGGTTGATATGTAGCAATTTTATACTTTAATTTCTATAGAGTAATTTTATAACAGAGGTGATTGAATTTTTCGTTTACCACCTACAAATTTTAAAGAGGTGTCATAGGAAACTGACAGTGGAAATTATTATTCAGAAGCTGCGTGAGATTTGAACTAGTCACTTGATCTCCTCTATTTCTAATAAATAAGCTTCCAGATCTTAAAATATGCTAAGAAACATCACCTCTCTCATTTTTAGGAAGTATTTCTAAATTAGCACACCATGGAATTCATCCCTACCTTAACTAATGCAAAGTAGTTAATAGGACTTAATATGAATTAATCCTGCTTTGTCTTTGTTTTAGCAAGGATATGTTTTTCTGATAGACACAGATTAAGGCGCATGGCAACTCGATTTTATTTTATTCACCTTATCATATTGTAAAATAAAGTATATTGTTTAATTTTGCATTCCATACATTTTCATTGTTTTTTTTTTTGGTGCAAGTTAAACACAACTCACATTCAAGAATGCATGTAACATATTGTTAGGGTTTTACAAAAAATAATAAGTGGAAAGAGAGTGGCGTGTTTATTAAATAAATATAGCTTACAAAATAGAAACTAATGCTCAGAATGTTAACATATAAAGCTGGAACTTCAAGCTCCACACTCTAGGTTCGGTTATTGTAAAGTCCAGCACCTAATGACCATATAAACAAAATTCAGCTCTTTCATTAACTGTCTCTATATGAAGTTTCGCCCTGTATAAAGGAACTTGCTACCACCAAAGCTTGAAACCTCTCTTTACTTATGTGCATTTTTTTCTCATTAAGATGCTACGTGTTGTATTTGATAAAGAATCTAATGAAATATTTAAAGCAAACTAAATCCACCAGTTAAGAAGTATCCTTATTACAAAAGTGAACCTTTTTTTATAAAAAATTTTAATTCGTTCTTTTTAATTTTCTGTTCAGCCATTTATCAGCTCTGCCGGTAAGAAATGAATCTCAAAATAACGTACCATTTTATTTGGAACAAACTAAAATGACAATCTGCAGAATTTTTATTATTATTCGGATTTGTCCATTGTAAATACTTTGTTTTCTCGTACTTATCACCACTAGGCCTGCTTATAGCCATAATTGACAAGAAAATTTAGTTTCCTGTCGAGAGGAACAAGACAAACCGCCTTGAGAATTACATCCATTTCTTACAAACGACCGACATCGATTGTTTTACGCCTCAAAGATGCTTCAAAAGATAGATGACTTCAATACTAGAGGAAATTTCGTTTTTACACGCAATAAATGAAATGATATCTGTCGTTATAGTTGACTGTCACATCAACTGTTCTTTCTGTAGACAAATGTCAACTTCATCTTTTCAGAATATTAGTCGTTCTCTTAAATACCATTCCCTCCCATGAGTTTCATTTTTTTGTGCTCGTTACATTTAATCTGTACAACTCTCACCACTAGAGTTTCTTTATTAGATCATGCATTTCACTTAAATATTTACGACTTTTTTAATATGCCATTTCGCTTTGAGCAAGAGGTTCTAAAAAATTAAAGTATGATATGGGATTTTTCTTGAGTTATAGTTTAAGTTAGATTTCATTAGGAATTTTAAAGAAAGCTAGGTTCTTTCATCATATTTTATTAAATAAAACACTGATTACATCTACATTATTCAAAGAAAACTGGAGTTTAGTGATTGTTTGTCTATTGAATTTTGCATAAAGCTACTCGAGGGCTATCTGCACTAGAAGTCCCTAATTTAGTAGCCATTGTTTGTCCGTTTGTTTGTAGTTAAGCACAAAACTACACAAAGGGTTATTTGTGCTCCGCCCACCACGGGTATCGAAACCCTGTTTCTAGCGTTGTAAGTCCACAGACATGCCGCTATGCCACTGGGGGTGGGGTGGGGGTAGCGAAAAACTAGAGGGAAGGCAGTTCATCAACACTACCAACCATCAACTCTAGGGCTACTCTTTGCCAACGAATAATGGGATTGACCGTTACGTTATAAACATCGATTGCTGAAAGGACGAGAATGTTCGGTGACGGGATTCGAACACGCAATCCACAGATTGAGAATAGAGTGCCCTAACCACTTAGTCATGTCAAGCAGAAGTTTAATGATAACGTACTTTCTATTGCAGTTTCAGATACTTTCGTTTGGAATGTTATTATGGTTCGTCTTTTTCACGAGTTTCTGGTTTTCAAAAGCACGAATTTTTGTGAAAGAAATCTTGTTTTACATTTAATGATTTAATTTACATACATAAATTATATTTGATGTATACATTTTCACTTTAAGCTCAAACTTTCGAATAATTCAAGTTTAATTTCGATATCCTTTTCCACATGTAAATGGTAAATTTATATATTGATTATATATATAATTATTATTAAAAATATAACATGGAAAGATGTATCCATGTCCACGTTCTTATCCTTATAACACATATTTCTTACATAAACTTTGCATGAAAGTGTACAGACTTTACCAAACGGTGCGATATTTTTGCATTTTGAATTTCTTACTGATTATAAATACTTGTGGGAAATGTCATTGAACTCTAACAGGACGAATTAATCGTATGTTGTTTTTATATGCTGCTGCACAATGAGTTGCCTGCGATAACATATTTGTCTTTTAATTGTTCTCTAATCTCTTTCGTTGTTATAGGAAAACAAGCAGGCCAATCTGAAGAATTAGGGTCGTTAGGTAAGTCTTGCTGATTCACCAAATGTTTATATTCCTTTGAATATATTTCTCTTCATTCAAGTCGCTCTTAGGGTGGTTGTTTCCTTTAATTACACACTGATATATATGACTGTTGAGGAAAAACCTGAGTTTGGATGAGCTACGTATTTTTTCAGTCGAGTAATACGAAAAAGAAACAAAAGAATTAAACAACACGAGAAATAATGTAATAGTCTAATGACCCAGTTAACCTGCCATCTAGTGAGCTTCGAGGTTTATCCCTACCACTCCATTGTTGAACCCTTCCCATAGAAGAAACGTATGTCAGTGATATTTAACAAATTTACTTGTTACTCATGAAGATAACTCAGCAGATTATTATATGGAATAGAAAAGCAAACTAGAAATCATTCTCATTTTTCTGAAATTCACGAACAAGCTTATGACATCTCACGTATTGTATTAATTACCAAATTAACGGTTATAATGTATTACATTTCCCTTTTTTTTTATAGTTTGCTGATGACTTTCCTTTCTTCGTGAAAGGCCCTCACGTGTTCATTTCCGCATCCAAACAGATAGAGTGGTATATCCTGTTCCTCGATAGATAGCCGTACAGAAGATTCTTTCTCGTATTGGCAGGCAGGCATGAGTTACTAACTTTGTCTTCCTCGAAAGCAGGTGCATTCTTCCCTTTCTTATTCAGCAGGCTTCAGCTTTATTCCTTCGTCCAGGAAGTGCCAGCCCGTTATTCCTTTTTCTGGCACCTCTTCCCTCGTCTTACTTAGGATACTGACATTTTTTTCCAGGAGTTTACATTTTTCCACGTTGTTTAACTAGTAGATTGGTATATTGTTACTCGTCTTTTCCAGCAGACTGATGTTTCTTCTTCGTCTGGCATTACCTTTCCCCCTGCCCAGGTACTTTAACCTTTTTCTAGTCACTAGGCTGGTGTTCCCTCACTCGTCTTTCTAAGCTGGTATTTTCTATCACGTATTACGTAGAAGGCTTGTACTTCCTTTCTCACATAGATTTATCAGACACGATGGTTCCTTTTCTGTCACCTCAGCCTGCTCTTTGATATTTCCTCTTTCACTTTGTAGGTTGGTTTTCCTCTTATATACTTCATTCTTGTGTGTTAATACTTTCTTTATTGTCTTATTTATGCGACTAGAGCACGTTTCGCCGTGTTGTATATCAGACTGGCGTCTTCTTATAAGATAAGTTTGTTTTTCTTCTCTCATGGTAGATGGCAGGCTTATATTTCCTCTCTGATCTAAACTGACAGGTTGATTTTATCTCTTTGATTTTAGCAGATTGGCTGGTGCTTTCTCTTTTATGTTGATGACCCATTAATGTATCCCGCCATGGCTAAACGTATGCTGATTTTATTTCTACTAACCAGCAGACTCTTACTGCTTTTATCTTTTTCTGACAAGGCGTATATCATCTGCCTTAGCTTAGAAGGTAAGCTGACACATTTTCTTTCATATTAGACAAAACGTTGATGCTCTCTATCTTATTTTAGAAGAAACTGGTATTAGTTTCTTTTGCAAGCTGTCATGCTTCTTATTTCCCTCTCATCTTAACCAGAAGGTTGATCCCTCCTTGTTGAGGTAGAATAATTGTTTTTATCTCGGCAAGCTGGTGCTTTTTTTTTCTTTCCTGGTATTAGCACGAAGGAAAAATACGGCATACTTCATCTTGAAAAGCAGGTTGATACACTTTTTGTTTCTTTAGACAAGTAATTAATTAAATCTTCCTAATTTCAACAGGTAAGCGGTTCCTTCCTTCATTATGTTAAATATAAGAGTTATTTTCCTTCATCTTGGCAGAGAGGCTGATGCTTCTTATCTTTTGCTTTAAATACTTTTGTTGTTGTGTTAATTTGCAGGCTGTTTCCTCATTATTCTGAAATAAAATTTTGGTGCTTCTTTTTTTTACGTGTTTGAGGACAAGCTGTTGTTTCCAGCCTTGTGTTCGACAGTAGCCTGGTATGTCATTCTTTACGATGGATGACATACAGAAATGCATGACAATTCAACACCAACAAGGAATCGAAACATAAATCACAATAAATCACAACCTTGGTAAACTATTCAACAACAAAAAAAATCTAATATTTATCTAAGGTCTATAACTAGCCATTTTACCATAACTTATTTTGTTTCTCTTTCATGTGTACTTCATTTTGTGTAGCCTATTGACGTAACTCTTGTCATAGAGATAACTTTATCTTTAACAATCTATAAATCTCAAAACTGAAGTTTAGTGAAACTGTATTTTATGAGCCTCTATTTCACATAATTTTTGTTTAGAATTACATGCGGCAAGTGAATGACTTTTAATATGAATTCTGAGTGTAAAGAAGTTTTTCATATTTTAAGAGCTATGGTCACCCACAATTTTTTGGATGTAAACTTTTCGATTTTCAGATCTTGTAGCGCATAAATAATGCTTCTTTGGTGGTCATGTATGAGGTTCTCACACAGAGGATTTTTTATTTTATTTGTATTACACGCTGAAACGTAACATATTCTTAATCTTTAAAATGTATGATAAATCAACCTTTGACTGACATAAAGATATGATTTGAGATACAGAACTGACATTACTCGCCATTAAATAAAATAATTGAATGACATTTTCTACACGTATGCTGATTTTATTTAACATATATTCGCGCGTGTATTATGAGTTTAAAAACTTATTCTTATCTGTTCTAAGCTTAAATAACAAGAGACTACTACCACACTTAAATTTATAATTTAATAGCAATTGTATAATCACTAAGATTCATGGTTTCATGTACATTTGTGCTAAACTAATACGAAATTATGTTTTTTAAGTACATAAAATCCATGTGGAATATAAAAAACTTATACAAGGGAGGTGATATCTTTTACTATACATACCGTAAACTATACATGGTATCTTTCTCTTATGGAAAAGAAAAGGAATTAAACAAACTATTTTTAATGTCGGAAATTTTGTCACAAACAAATTTAATTTCAATTATAAAGTAATTCTTATATTTTCAGACTGCTTTTGTAGGAAGTGAATAAAAGTATGTAATTACTGATATTTTTCTTTCCTGTTAGGAAATCGTCGAGCAGTGGCAGTCGGTATGTAAGTCTTTTTGTTTTTTACATATAGTGATAATATAACGTGGTCCAGAATAATCACTTTATGAGATTTTTCATGACCATTTCACCAGATTTATACGGCGCATAAAAATCAACCTCAATATTTGTGTAAAGCACATAATTTCTACTTCTTAATGTCTTCACATATACATAACGGGAGAAGCTAATACACTAACTAGACCATCATAAATGATAATGTAATAAATCGAGCATGATTCCGTGAAGTTAAAGACAACTAGCAGACAAACTACGCCATCATGAATCATAATGTAATATACCGACATGATTCCGTGAACTTAAAGACAACTAGCAGACAAACTATGCCATCATGAATCATAATGTAATATACCGACATGATTCCGTAAACTTAAAGACAACTAGTACACTAACTAGACCATCATAAATCATAATGTAATAAACTGAGCATGATTCCGTGAATTTAAAGACAACTAGTACACTAACTAGACCATCATAAATCATAATGTAATAAACTGAGCATGATTCCGTGAATTTAAAGACAACTAGTAGACAAACTAGGCCATCACGAATCATAATGTAATAAACGGAGAATGATTCCGTGAATTTAAACAACTATTACACTAACTAGACCATGATAAATCATAATGTAATAAATCAAGCACGATTCCGTGAATTTATAGACAACCAGTACACTAACTAGACCATCACAAACTAGGCAATCATGAATCATAATGTAATATACTGAGCATGTTTCCATGAATTTAAAGAAAACTAGTAGACAAATTAGGCCATCATGAATTATAATGTAATAAACCGAGCATGGTTCCGTGAATTAAAAAAAAACTAATAGACTATCTAGGCTACTACGAATCATTCTGTAATAAGCCTGGCGTGAAAACGTATATTAAGAATAAATAGTGGACTAACTGCTATATCTTCGTAATTGTTAACCTAATATTGTGTGCATGATCCCGTGAATATATGGATATCTGGTGGACCATCTAATATATCATGAATCTTTAATTGTGTAGGTTTGCATCTTCAACATCACAAATTTTGAACTATTGTTAGCACACGCCTGCCACATCATATAATTATGTAACACTAATATATTTTACTGAAACATTTGGTATTCATTGAAATGTTTTTGTGTTTTTTTAAGTATTGATAGCATTATCCCGGATACTTTTCTAACACTTCTATCGTTATTACTTCAAAAGATGTTTTAATATTTCGTGTTACACTTTTGTTTTGAACAACATAAATTATTATTTGCTTAATTTAGTTCTAATGGAGTTATTCTTAATTGTACTGGTGTGTCGCTCTTTTTCATAATTGTTCCGAGCAGTATAGAAACCTTCTTTAATTTAATTTAGTTATATTGAAATTATTATTCTTGTATGTTACTCCCTATACAATTATTGCGGACAGTTTGTAAGTCCACATTTACTCAACTTAGTACTGTACTGGAGTTATTCCTAATGCTATATGTAACTTCTTTCATATTGTTATCCTGTATGTAGAATAGAAATCATTCACGATAACTTGATGACAAGCTGTAAAATAAAACGCATATTAATAGTCTCTGAAATTATTACTAAGAAGTACTATACGATCCTATGAAATATAAAAAACTAACGCGAAACTATTCTCAATCTGTTGTCAGGGGAAGCGAACTTATGGCTTTAGGTTAGAACAAACTTAGTTGAATTCAGTACGTTCCAGAAGCAGAATAAAAATAACTAATTAGAATGAAAATTCCTACAAGCCATGTTGAGAGTTTTTTACGTAAAAACGCCAAAAACATTATTTTTTATTTATTATGTATGTTGTTGTAACATTAAACCTGAACAAATTAATTGAGCGTTTGTCGACTCTGTAAATGAAATGGAATTATATATCTTGTGCAAAGTGAGTTTTTAAATATATATATATATATATCACCGAAATGAAATGAAGCAATTAAATTTATTCAATTACATGCCATTCTAAAAACACGAGAGTGCATGTGAAATTTCGCATTAAATTTCTTTCTTGACAAAACTGCCCTTTTTATGGCATTAATTTGGAAAGCTAGATAGACCATTAACTTTATCCTGTTCAATAAGAGTGACCTCCAAGGGAAAGGGATTTAATAATTAACTCTTTTAGAGCTTAAAAGGAAATTCTCATCAAATTGAGAGCTATATCTTTTTTACCTTAAGTAATCTTTATTTATATATTCCTGCATTGCTTTGTACTCCCGATATATATATATATATATATAATAAAACGTATTATCATATCCAGTGCTCCTATGTACTGTCAGCATCACATTAATTAAAAGAAAGACACTGATATATCATAATATACATGTGATTAATTTCTAGCTTAGGAAGAAAACGTATTATCATATCCAGTGCTCCTATGTACTGTCAGCATCACATTAATTAAAAGAAAGACACTGATATATAATAATATACATGTGATTAATTTTTAGCTTAGTCATCACAACTTTGATCTTCATTGGTTGTAATAAAACTGCTAGAACAACAGTCACGTAGTTTGACCCACTGCAATGTTTACGTAGTTTAACCCACTGCAATGTTTATGTCGCATTGCTGTTACTATTAGAATAGTAATCACATTTTTAAAGAAATTTTATTAATTATTTTAGGATGGTGCTTACGTTCTGTATTATTTCTATAATTAGTCTTGGATTTTTGATAACACTGGGAGTCATGATGTTATGAATATACTTTTGTGTAATTTATTGCAAATGAGGCTATGATTCATTAGCCTTAACAAAACTATGGACTTTTTTTTATAGTGAAGGATTTATAATAATTATCTTACTTATCTTTATCTTCGACCTCATAACCTTTTTAATGTCTAAATCGTTGTGGTGTAAAGATTATATCTTAGCTCCTTTTTCTACTTGCCCAAGTATTGACTAACGTACATACCGTACGCTTATTCAATCTTCCTTCACAAAAAAAGAAAAACGTATTGCCTTCTTCCTGTGTGGATATTTTTTAGATATAAAATACTTTTGCTGAGTCTGCATTACTATGAGATAGCACACCATCCCTCAAGAATCGATAAGCAAACAATCATTTCTTTCAGACAGTACGCAGTGTTTAATGTCTATCCATAAGCTACTTGTCCTGTACACCCCTGAAATATAAAAGGTGCCTAGAAACTAAAAAAGTTAAAAACACTTTTCGTGTATATTTGGTTTCACTTTAAATTCACATATGCATCGCAAACATAAATTTTCACCGTGTTCAGTTGCTGTTACCATATATTTATAACTTCTGATATCATTAGTTCAAAGAAAAACACATAAGGTATATAGTACATCGGATTTTCGAATCACGGAAAAACTGTAGAATGTGAAAATATAATACCAATAGGAAAAATATGAAAGGAGGTGAAAAAGAAGTTAGAAACCCAATAAATATATCAGAGTATAGTCACGTATTGATAGCTTACACAATTAATGTCTGTCATTCAACCAATCAACCAAAGCCACATCAGCATAATGCCTACGAAAGTACAGGCAGTTATAATATTCACAACAGTAGCGTGATGCCGACACACATGGTTTCCAGGACAGAAATTCCACATGACAAACGTTTAGGAAGTTATCTTTTGGCTGATGGAAGGAGATTGATGGGAGATTTTAGGATTCTGTAGTAGCTGCATGGAAATTCTGAAAAAGTTATATAAAACTAGTAGAGATCTTGCCAGAGACCTAGCTACAAGTACAGGTCTGAATATCACTTCCAGAATAATAACGTACACATTAGCATAAAGTTACTTCAATGGACGTGTTGCAGCTCAAAACCCTTTGCTTAGGAGAAATAGCCAAACCAAAATGTTGGAATAGTAATCAGGCTTCTAACAGCGGGATATGAACTGGAATGGGGGGGGGGGACAATTCTTCATAAATGCATCAAAATCCAAATTATTTGGCAATTATATGGAGCAATAAAAGACATTTGGAATATACTTCACGATCATACATTGACAAACATAAAATTTTATAACATAAAATCAAGGGATAATTATCTGTTTCAAGCAAGTAAAAAATACTAGTATATTGTAAAACATGTAAAACGAATTAGGTTTACTTGTGTATTTTTATAATAATAAATTGTACTAATGAGAGATTAAGCATTTAATTGGAATTATTAATTGTTTATGACTCCTTTTGTTGTCTCACTTGTTCGTTTTCATGATTATTTTCAACATTTTATATGAAATAAAATGGAAGCACGGTTTCTCGGTAAAATACGTTGCATTTTATTTTAAAACCATTATTAAATAGACATTGTACCTTTAAACACAAATCTTACTTAACCTCCAATTATTAAACCTGATATGAAATTATGGGGGGCTTGTATCAGTTTGCAATAAAGTATAAGCTAATGCAGTCTTTAATGATATTTCTAGCAGTGATTATTCTATAAAGTTAACAATGTGTTTTAAAATTCCAATGGCTAGAAATACTAACTTAAAACTGGCATTATCTGTATAGAAAATATTAAATACAAACGTAAAAATAAATATGATTCTTTGTAATAATTATATATCAATATTTTAAGAAATGAACGAAAATCTTTAGAAAAAGTAAAATGTGCTGAAAATATTTATATTTAAAAATGTAATAAAGATCAAATTATATTTTCATGGGTAGTGTGTATTATTATAATATGTTGTTTGTTTGTTTTGAATTTCATGCAAAGCTACACGAGGGCTATCTACGTTAGCCGTCCCTAATTTAGCAATGTAAGACTAGAGGGAAGGCAGTTAGTCATCACTAACTCTTGGGCTACTCTTTTACCAATGAATAGTGGGATTGACCGTCATATTATAACGCCCCCACGGCTTAAAGGGCGAGCATGTTTGGTGTGACGGGGGTTGTAAATATTTTAAGAATTTTGTCAGAATTCAAATATATGAGCAACAGCGGGATATATCACTGTTCGATAACCATCTATATACCATTTACGAGAATAATTTAGATGTAGTTATTTTAGTTTCTCCTTTTCCAAAATGATATTAAGTTATTTACTTTCATGAATTTTAGGTAAAATATGAAAAACAACAATCGTGTAATTACTCCACTAGTGTTTTGGTGATAAAATCACAGTTACTGCCAAAACTAGGTAAGTGCTAAGCCTGTTGAAGAAAGATGATGATGAACGAAAATAAGAAATCTCGATTTTCACCATTTGCAAATTTTCAACTTTGGGATGATCTGGATAGCTGAAAAGCGGTATATACACCGGAAATAGAGCGACTATGCTAGGTAACTCTTCATATCGAGCTTCTGATGACCTGCAGAGAAGAAAATCCTGATGATGTTTTTATTGCTTTAATACGGTCGTCCGTGCCATCCCTACATAGCGCTAGTGCACTCTCCGATAAGCCATTTATTACAACAACAGTTGTTATGGTGTGTACGCCTTCAACAAGCTGTTCCGACCACTGCTGTGTTTATTGTATCCCAGGCGGCCTGATGAGCTCTGGATTGAGCGAAACGCGTCGTAGGCAATGGATATGACAGATGTAGTGTGGTTGAAATACTATTATTATACACTCTTCTAATTCTTGACAATTCCTGAAGGTCTAGATAAGTAATATAGTGTTTGAAAATAAAATAGGCCTAATACTAATGACTTATTGGAATATAACACATTATTTGATACCATAACAATACAAAAAAATCACCACCAGTGAGGAAGCCAGTAATGTAGGTATATTATTCTCCATGTAAAGTCGAGACAACTTAGTCTGCTATGTGATCATTAGCTGATCAAGTGATATGTCCACTTCCATCCCTATCTTGTTTGTTTCCTTTTCTCAAGTTCAGTAGCCAGTCCTAAATAGCTTTCTTATTTAGTGATATATTTTTTTCCTTATACTTGTTTGTTTATTTTTTTTATAAGATGGAATACGTGGGTTACTAGGCCATAGAGTATATTCTAAAGCTTTATAGATGTTACATATAATAATAATAATAAAATATGTTGTCAACAATCGTGAAGATTGTTTTGCTCTATCAAATGCTTGATCGGCTAATGATGACATAGCAGACTAAGCTGTCTAAACTTTACATGGAGAATAAAATCCTTACATTACTGGCTTCCTCACGTTGTTTATCGAAAGTATGGTGTTTGAACAGAATCTCAGCTTTCATCATTATATTTTTCCTTAAGTTGACTTTAGAATACTACTTTTACGATTGTTTTACAATAGAGTAACATTTTACGATAAAAAATTCTGGTTCTATCTGCTTTGATATGTACACTTCCATCCGTATCTTGTTTGTTTCCTTCTTTCAAATTCAGTAACCAACCCTACATAGTTTTTTATTTAGCGATAATGTTTTTCCTTATACTTATATAGTGTTCCAGCAACTTCTATGTTTGTTGTATCTCAGCCGAGCTCTGTTATCTTACGACCTAATGTTAGACCTTTTTAAAAAGCTTTGATAAATCTTTAACATGGTGCTGTACAAAATCTCTACTCAAGTATATTTACATCCGGCTTATAATTACATCCATTGAAACAAAGTGTGCGCACATGCGCATTTAGATGGTAAAGTGCGCGTGCATTTTCAGGTCAAACAAAAACTTGTATTATCATAATAGGTACTGTTCGTGAATCTTATAACACAAAATGTACAAGACACAACAATACAAGAAAGAAAATAATGCCTGTACACTAAAGACAACAGAAACCAGATAATATTTCATGGACATGGCCTGAAAAGAAGATAAAAAGTAAACAACATTAAAACACAACATACAAAAGCCAACGCATTAAATCAGTAAGAAGAAAACATATTATAACAGCAAAGGAGGGAGAAAAGAGATCATTTTGAACCTCACCCTCTCAGGTCTGCAAGACCCAAATCCCGACGCTGAAAGAGTTTGTTTGTTTGTTCTGAATTTCGTGCAAAGCTACACGATGGCTATCTGGGCTAGCCGTCCCTAATTTAGTGTAAGACTAGAGGGAAGGCAGCTAGTCATCAACACCAACCGCCAACTCTTGGACTACTCTTTTCCCAACGAATAGTGGAATTGACCGTCACATTATAACGCCCCCACGGCTGAAAGGGCGAGCATGTTTGGTGGGAAGGAGATTCGAACCCGCGACCCGCAGATTGCTGAAAGAGAGAGAGAGAGATCATAATAGATGGTCAAGTTTTTGAAATTACCTTTTATTATTAGCCCACTATTTATTAAAAGCCTACTCATTTTCACCACTATATAGGTTTCTACAAAACTGTACACACTAAATCAGGTGTTTTATTTCTGCTTATAAATTTTATGTAAAGATTTTTCCATTCAAGAAGTTCGAGAAGAAATTGCATTTTTTTCAATAATTTAATAGATAAGGATTGTTATTTATTGAGAAGTAGAAATAAGCACCAGACTTAATCTAAGAATGAAAACAAAAGATTCCTTAAGCTATTTCCAACTTTACTTGTGATTCCATTATTCGTTTGTTTTATTTAAAGAAATATATGTGGAAGAAAGAAAATCCACCTTGAAGAATACACTTGTATAATCACTAAGTGAGAATGCTAATAACGACTCTTTGCTAAAAGTAATAATTTCTATGGCTTTGTTAAGGAAATATTATTAAAAATCATAAGACTGTATTTTCGGTTTTAAAAAAAAGCTTTTGTTCTTATGCTGAAAAAAAACTGCTTTGTGAGAAAAATGTTTTTCATTCATTTTTTTTAATGTTGTACAATAAAATAGTTTTATTAACAGAGTGCATTTTTGGGAGTTCAATATCTACTCCCGGTTTAATGTAAGATAAGTTAATTTAGTAGTCACTTTATGGATATTTAATCCCCCGTAGTAGGCACAGCGTAGATAGCTCATCGTACACTTTTACTAAAACAAAAAATTAGTGGTGCTGTATTTCAATTAGTTTGAACTCTTTATGAATTTATGTGTGTGCTTTCTTCTGTTTTATTTATGAAAGCCTGCACAAAATTTTGTGTTATTACTCATAAATATAGATACAGTATGTAAGATGATTACTTTTTGCACTAAATTACAGTATCAATTTTAATTATCTTATTTCATTTATTTGTTTCCTAACTTATTTTTTATTTCTGTAATTTGAAGTTACTAAATGTTACTTTACATTTCTATATTGTGAGAATTTTTCAACATCTTTTGTATAATTGTCACGTCACTTTCGAAAAAGTTCAGATCGATCAAATTGTCCGAAAAGTTATGTAATAAATTTTTGTGTACGTTATAAATCTATACTTTATCATTTTCTAGGCAGAAAAGTTCTTCATTTTAACTGTTTCGTGAAAGAAAAAGCCGGTTCATTTAACTTCACTTTTCTAACTGTTATATAATGAACCGACCCAGAAACTTTGTCTATATCTGCAATTCATGTGTCTAACTAAAAACAAAAAAAAAGGTTATAAAACTGTGAGTTCTGTCCGAAAACGTAGAAGCGAGAGATACATATGAAGTCAATCCGGAGGAACAGGACTTAATAGTCTTTGAATATGATAACAATAAATCATCTAATGATGTTTATTATCATTATTAACAGCAGCAAACCACCTAGTAATAAAATTTCTACTCGTCCTATACGATGGCAAAGTGTAACATCAAGTGCGATTTAGAATACTATTTTAATTGTAAAAAAAAAATATTCTTATTCTGATAATATGTACTGTTTTGAATAATTAAAAACCTCCAATGAAAAGAAAAATCACAAACATTTTGACTATACAGTTCGCTTCTATATGTATATCTAACTTATTCTTGATGTAATATTACCTCTAATAAACATGTTAACTACATATCTTCTTTTTTCCCATTCACTACTTCAGTTTTAATTATTTCTAAAATGTATTAAAGATTGCCCTGAATCTTTATTTAAACCTGACTACGAATCTCAATACGTTTAAATATATTTATAAATGTTTGGTTTAGCGAAGCTGCTCAACCGTATCTGCTCAAAAAATGCTCATCTGCTCATCTTAATGAGTCAGCTATGTGCATGTGATATACAAGCTAGATATTAGTATCTTTAACTTAAACGTCATATGATGCTCACATGGGCCAGATCAAGAAATCTAATGGTTCAGGTACAGTCGTCCCGAGTTTTGAACTATTAAACAAAGGGAAAGCAGCCAATCAGCAGCACCCACTGATATAAATCTAATGATGAACTTGATTGAAACTTTTATAACGCATACACATCTGAAAATGCGGAGCATAATCAGCAGCATGTCGTTGCTCGAACCTTAGAGCTTCCGATCCACAGCCCGGAAAGCCAATCATTAGACCATATGCGCGGTATGGCAGCTAGTATACATACAAAATAGTTTTAAAGAAATAGAATGGTTATATAAGAACTTATATAAAAATATTATAAGCAAATGTACTAAGAATAATTTATTAGTTGTTCTTAGAGTTATAAAAAATTCTAAATTCTTTTTTATTTCTTTTATGAAAAATGCTTTGAAACTGCTATATTTTTATATACTCATAAGTGTCTTAATACTACTTTCTCAAAATCTCTAAGAGTTATCATCTATAGTTTTCCACAACTGTATATCATCTATAGTTTTCTTCCAACTACGAAGGATTTTGAGTTTACATATATTGGAACATTTATGTGCTTGCATTGAGGTCATAAATCAAGATCATCTTGATGGACAGGGTTTAGAGCCTATCCAATATTACATTGAACTCTCTTTTAAATCAGTTCTGTATCCAATATTACATTGAACTTTCTTTTAAATCAGTTCTGTATCCTTGTGGTTGCTTTATAGATCGCAACGTGGAATATGTTTGCCTTTGAAAAGTCATTTACAGAGTTCATCTGAAGAGTCATAAATACTCAATATTAGTAAATAGTTGTCGCCCTCTTTACTGATTAGTAAGTATTTGCATCACATGAGACTGGTTTAATTTCTATATAGCCTTCAACTCATAAATTCTTCATTTTAAATATATGAAATTTGCATAGAAATGTAGTTTTAATTTCTGTTGGTACTTACGCTTTCCAAAGGAATTTATAATACAATTCCCATTGGAAACGGTATATTCAGCTACGGGGGCAAATACTCATTTTGCAATTAACTTTTAAGAAAAATGAACATTTCATCTTTTGGTAAATATCATTAAAATCATTAAAGAGCTTGTGTACTATTTAAAACAGAATATTAGACGAATATTTAATTCTATAACTGAATGGATTATATTTTCGTCTCATAATCCGATTACGTGAATTTCAATGTTTAAAACTCCTTGAGATTTCACAAAGAGAGTAGAAACCAAGAAAGATGTTTAAGATCGACTAAACAATAAGAACACTAAATATATATTTTAAGCAAACTTAATCACTTTACAGTATATACATATATATATATGTCTTACTATAAGTTGAAAACTAACTCAAGAACTGTGTCTAATGTTTTAGCTATAAACACACCAATCAGAAACAGAAACCTATTCGAGAATGACAAAATATTAGCGACAAAGCTCAGATTGGATAAGGAAACAATAACTTATCATTTATTCTTCATAGATAAAAAAAACAGAGGACATTTTATGGGCTCAATTTAATTGTGGGTGGTTCTTGAAGTTTATAGTTAGTTTAATGTCTAAGAAAAACTCTTATTTCTGATTATGCATATTTTAAAAACTGTTTTAAGAAAGCTTTGGTAACAATTATGTTTGTCATAAGACATTAGGCATATTATGTTTTTAAACACTACATACTTAATCTAGTCCCTTAAGGATTATCAATAATTACACACTATAACAAATTTTATTGTATCAAAAGACATATATAAATAGTGTTGTGATCACTACTGTGTTTGTTGTATTCCATTCGGCCTGAAGAGCTCTGGATTGAGCAAAAGGCGTCGTAGACAATGGATATGATAAATATAGTGTAATTGGAATACTATAGTTATACACTCTTCTAACTATTGAAATAATGTGAGACGATTGTTCAATAAATTCGTCATTTTTAACATTTTGTTTTAAACAATGTATTCTTTCAAAATTGTTAACAAAGCAATTGTCGTCTTCATGAAATAAAGCAGGTATCTTCTACCAGTCAATACGAGCTCGTGGCTTACGCGCATCATTCTCTCTGTATCCGTCAAATTTTATAACGTAATATATTGAATCTCATAAGCAAGACGTTCTGGAAGTTGTTAAGCTAAGACTACCATAGTAAGACCCAATTGCAACATTTTTCTCTCTTCGTCCAATGAAATATAAAGAAAAAAACATCATGGAGTTTCATTTCGCCCACGATATTAGATAAAAGCCTTTAGTACGAATCACAGACCTCTAGCGCAATTTCCTCTCAAAAATATATAACGTAAGCTTCTGCGAAATCTACAAGACAGGAGTTTATTTTGGTTTTGGAATATAACAAAAAACATTTAAGAACATATTTTTCAGATTGTGAAAAAACCAGATGCAACGCACACGAGTATTTCAAATTTATATCGTCAATATGAAAAATTATCTTGTTAATTCAATGTGAAATTATTTCATCTGTCATGTTTGGTTGGTTTAGGTTTAAAAGCAATAAATAAATAAGTAATTATTTTCCATTTTAAAAGTAAATAGTATTTCTTGCTTCCATACAACACCTGATGCCACTTTTGAGCTCTTGCAAGGTAGTTATCAATTTATGTTTAATAAAACTGGAAACTCGTTCTGTGTATGTTTGTCTAATTAGTTTCAGCACTTTTAGAATATGTTCCAGAAAGATGAAAAATCTGAGTAACAAATTCACCTAAACCGAGTAAATAATAAATAAATCGGTAAATAAAAATAAAAACTTACCAACATTTCAGCCAAACAATCTCATTGGTGCATATAAGAATAAACTATGTAAACAAAAATCACAATTTTTTTTTTACTAAATTACAAATTATTTTAGAGTGCTTCATGGTTTGGTATAGTTAGTGTGTAACATACTTTTACGTTGGCAATGGCGTACGTATAGTTGGGAAAACTGGCTAAGGGACCATAGCCACAGTCCCAACACATGAAAGGTCCACTTGTGAGATATATGAAATTAATACTATTTGTACTTTGGATTCCGTATAATGATACCCAATCACAACTCGTATAAGTTCTTTAGTAAAATACAAATTAAAACGTTTTGGAACCCAATCACCCGCCTGATACACAATTGCAACTCTTGTAAGGCCCACTCCGCTTGTGAACAGAACCGACATGGCAATCTCTGAGGCCCCTAAAAGTTAACAACTAGAGACCCATATACTCTCTTCCCCATAACCACACTTCCGCCGTAATATTACACGAAACATGGTTTTATTTTAGTTATGTTACGATTTGTGGTATTCTTTTACTTACTTAACATTCTCGAAATGTAATAATCAAGAGTCAAACAGTCATAGACTATTATTAATAATAATAATATATATATATATATATATATCTTATTTTGAAATTATTTTTTGAGTGGGGGGTTCCTAAATATCTCTAGCCAATTAACACTGTTTATCGCAGGGGGCCACATAAATGTTTGCCCCAATTCGAGAAAGACCCAATTGCTAGTAGTGACAACTTAGGGAGAGGACAACTGGGCACAATTGTCCCGTACCCCCTGAATCAAAGGGGACTCCCGACTAATAGAATTTTTTAGAAAATAATCAAAAACTGGATGTCTCATTGAAAAATATAATTTTCAACTTTGGCACTATGACAACGGCAATTTTAGTCGTTTCATATAAAAATAATGGTTGTCAGTAATTTATACCTATTATAAATATTAGAATTAGTATTCTGTATTTTCTACCCCTCGCTTGTGTTTGTGTATTCCTCAAACTGTAGTTCTGAGAGCCTCTTTACATAATCTGCCCCCCCCCAAGTCCTTAATTCGGCCCTGCTTGTAAAAAGACTTCTTTTTAATATGAATAAAGAGAGATTATTACATCGTATTTTGTTTATTGAAGCATTTCTCAGCTATCAGAATGAAAAAGGTTTACTGTTCAATTGTATTGGTATACTTAATTGGTCAGTGTTGTGTTGTTTAAGGGAATGCCACTTTTGGCCGTTTATATTTTTACGTAGTATATTGTCAGGTTGTGAGGGTAACGTAAAATATTCTTGCTCCAGGGCCTTTACAAGGCTCCGTACACCGTTTTATGTTGGTGCTTTTCATGTTCAGTTTCAATTTCGTTTCGTCGTCACATCGTAGATTGGCCTTCAAAAATGCACACCTGCCGACGCTGAGTTATTCAGGCCAATCACGTTTGTCAACTAGCGGATATATGATCGATAAGAGCTGGTGTGTAAACATATTTTATTGTTATTTATATATCGTATAAATTTTAAGGGATATTAATTTCGAAATTGTCATACTTCCCATTCCTCTAGTGGCTTAATGTTATTGTAAAACGAACTTCTACATTCATAGCTCAGCAATAAATATTTATTGCATTTTAAGGATCTTTGTGCTTTTAAAAATATATTGTAATCATGAACAAATAAGCCACCGAAATACAATCAGAATTCTTAAAATTTTAGTTCAGTATACACAAGGGCGCTGCACTCTTTATGCACGTGCAGAAGGTTTTTCCCAAATAAAATTTTGGGAATCGAAAATAAAACGGCAAAAAATAATAAAAAACGCAAGGAAACAATAACGTTCAAAAATTAAGAAATAAACAATTTTCTCAATAATCGCACAGCATCCTCCTGGTCCCCACTGCCACTCCCAGACTCTCACCCCTCATCCATGATTAGCATTATTTAATTTCTGTAGGTACCGCTAAAACGTTTCGGCTTACTTTTTCCTTTTCTACACATAAAATGTGATATTTTTTGTCACAGCAGTTTTACTACGTTTGTATAGAAGATGGTGCAACGATCAATATTTCTTATTAAAAAATACATGTTCTTTTTTTCTTTGTGAGAACTATACACCATAAGAACAGAGAAGACAAGTCTGACTATTTCTTTTCATAAATACTCCACGACAAGACTTCAATGTTTATTCTACAAATTTGACATTTTTTAATAACTGTGTATGTTCCAAATAAACCACATATTTATGACAAATAGGCAAATACAATATAAAATCATAAGACTTGCATAAGGAATTCAGTCTTAGAAAGTTACAAACATATAAATTTTGTTTGTTTATAGTTAAGCGCAAAGCTACACAATGGGTTATCTGTGCTCTTCCCACCACGGTATCGAAACTCGGTTTTTAGCGTTGTAAGTCCGCTGGCACGCTGTGCCACTGGGGTACAATGTAAATAAACTGCCTTTATCCTGTATTAACTACAGCTACAAGGAACACAATTATAAATATACGTATGTAAATGCTTCGGTCTCGGTTGAGAAGAATATATTTATAAAGGATCTCAAGAGAAGAGTTGATCGTGTAACTAAGATAATCGCGTTATATTTCTGATGGTTTATTTTACAAAGGTAGTTCGCCAAACAGTTAAAGTGTCTGAAATTACTTTTATTAAACTAACTACAAGCAATATGACTTAACAGATACGTTGTAGACGTCGGTAACATTGGTTCATGCTCTAAGGCATGTTGAACATAACATGTATTATTAATTATTTTTTCGGAAAGATTTATACAGTGTAAAATGCCTCTTGTGACATTAATACAGTGAATTATACCACATCTCGACTTCATAGTGTTTTGTAATAAATCCTACGAAAATTACGAGAAAAGTGAAATTGATTTCTAAGCAACAAACGATATATGTTGTTGTTGTTGTTTCAATAATTACAAGATAACTTATACAAGTAAAAATTAAAAGACCATTCTTATTTTCACTAAAAGTGAAAGTTTGTTTTGTAGAATATAATAAACACTATCTAGTATTGCATCCTTGATCATTGGTACATTGTAAAAGGATGCTTAGGCTATCTGTCGTTACTTTCACACTCATTCTTGAGCTATAAAACTCATTTTCAAAAAGGTTAATTAGAAAATAACCTAAGTATTTGGTAAAAACAGCGTCACTGGCCAAACTATTATGGTTTGAAAGTCACAACGAAAATCCCCCCCCCAAGAGGCACAGCGGTATGTCTGCGGACCAACAACGCTAGAAACCGGGTTTCGATACCCGTGGTGAGCAGATAGCCCATTGTATAGCTTTGTGCTTAGCTTCCAACAAACAAAGAAACCCTACGAGGATGAAAAATTCTGAGTACACCTTATAACATTCCACTTTTTTTTCCCTTAAATTAGTCACACTAAAGTATCTTTAGCCAATACAGATGTTTATAGCTTATTTGATGTACTTGTTGTGTTGAAATATAAAAATTTATTAGTTACTAAAAGGAATTCCTCATAATAATTCTAAAAAGAAGCTTAACTTTGAAAGAAAATATGTATAAAAAAGTGTTTGACTTATACATTCATCATGTGGTTGATAAGAATGTTTGTTGTTGTTGTTGTTGTTGTCTTTTGTGAAATTCTGATTAAGGCTGTAAGTGACCTTCGTTGATGTTTTTAATAAAGTGTATTTACATTTTTTTAAGATGGTTCACCAGGTGACGCTCCTAGACTAAGCCAAACGTGGATTTTTCTCCTAGTTTGTTCAGCGTGTCTGTTCATGAGGAATTATTCATAGCTAAATGGTGATATAAAGGTATGTTTATGTTTTTAATGGAGTTTGAAGGGATTTTTAACAGAAGAAACACATTGCCTTGATACAAAGTTATAAGCTAATAAAATAATTCTAACGCTCATATTACACTTAATCAATATGGTAAACACGTTAAATATTTTAACTTAACGTATTTTTCTTACTGCGTATGTGAAGTCTGTCGAAAGCCGTATTTAATTACTCTCACTTGTTCAGCTTATAAATAGAACTGTATATTCAGTTCGTGGTCACTACAGGTTGATAAAAAAACTCTGAACGTACTTAATAGCATTCCAATTTATCCTTTGTTACACTATTGTAACCTTAGCTAGTACAAATGTTTAAATTTTAATTAGTGTTACATGTTCAGTGGCTTCGCGCTTTGAACTCCTTGTTGATTGTATGCAAGTTCGAGGCCTATTCGTGTGATGGTTTACCCCAATTGTTTCAATCTATCCAGCTGTGTGATAGGTACCAGTTGATGGCTGATTGGCAGGGTTATCCTGCGACGTCTGTCCAGATAGCAAGTTTCATCATTCTTATCTGCTTGTGCCAAGAAAGTCTGAGTTCAGCACCGGTTCCTAAGCGCCTATCTCTACTATTTCTACGCTTATTAAACACATATGAAGCTCTTCTGTATCTGGAAAATGCTCATTATTGCATCCAGATATACCACTTTCTCTACACACTTTCAGTCTGACTTTAATAAAATGCGCATACGCATAGTTTCAAAGATATTTATACCTCATAAAACATCAACAATGCTTTATTCATTGTCGAAACACTGCAACCGCAGAAATATATTTAAACAAAAATGTTACTAAACTTATCTTTTAATATTTACTTTCGTGGATCAAAGATAATTGACAAAAAGAAAATATGACAATGTTTTTAATTATTAGAAATTGAAGTTTACTTTTATTTCTCTATTTACCATTATCTCAGTATTTCTTTGTAAAAAGAAACAAAACTAATTATTTTTACCATCCTAATTTGACGTCCCACCAGTGGCACAGCGATAAGTCTGCGGATTTACAACACTAGAAACCTCGTTTCGATTGCCGTGGTGAGCACAACACAGGTAGTCCATTGTGTAGCTATGTGTTTAACTACAAACATAATGTGACGTATAGTCATTTGTCTGTCAGAATGTTACGAAGTAAGAGCTAGATGTTTCCTGTCTGCCTTAGTGCATTTTGCTGGAAATACAAAATTCAGTCACGCAATGTAGCAATTTTTAAAAATGTTCCGGATATGATATTATTATTATCGTTCTCAAGCTCTACCACAAAATATTAACCCATTCTGCTGATAATACTTTAATATATCAGTAACTGCATAAAATGAATTAAACATTCGTTATTTTCTATTGAAACTATTAAATGTTATCATTATTTTATGCTACATTATATAATAAATTTTGGGCAGTCGTAACTGAACAGAACAGATTTCAAACAAAAATTCCATTTTCTTCTTATATCCATGTTGTGTTTCTTTAAGGAATCAAGATAAGATGAAATAGTTACTTATGTCTTTTGAATACAAGTTAACACAATTATGCTCATAGTTAATATAATAGTTTTCAGATATTAATTAGTATGTTGATATCTTATTAATATGTTATAAAAAAGTGTAAAATTTGTTTTTTATAGAGACTATTAATTTTATTTATTATTTTAAATTTGTGACGTAGGTGCTCTGTCTGCAGCAAATCACGCCCTGTTCAAACCTCAACGGTGAAGCAAGAAATATGCTACTTACCTCCCGCCATCTAGTATTAGAGTTTTAAACAAAGAATTGCAGAGAATAATTTAATATTCTGTCAACTAACGAAATGCATTATGTTAGAATAATATATACATCGTTGACGTGAAATATACACCTGCCGATATGCATATTTTAGACTAAGCTGTTATCATAATTATGTTTGTTTGTTTGTATTTTTCTTATGTATATTTATATTCATGTACCTTATAAGAAATTAGCCTTCCCTTATTTACTTAACGATTTATGTGAACAGAGCGTTGGTTCAGTTTGACAAATTAAAGTATTCATTGCCTTGAACATCAACTTTGAAAAGCGAAGAACGCGGATAAAACGTAAGAAGTAAAAACGGAAGAAACACTAAACACTTTTTCATTTTAAAACCTTGTAAAAATGATGATAGAAAAATAACTTTGTATATAATTTTATTTTGTGTGAGAGTAACTTTATTTCAATCTATTATTGAAATTTTAGGCCTCAAGCTAGTCAAGCGATGAATTGCGTTTTAGATTTTGAGCTTGTAGTGGTTAAATAATAACAAAACGAGAGTTTACGTTTCATAACATTTCAGCACTCTTTCACTGCTTACTATTTAGATGGTTACGTAATCAGGCCACTTTTGTGTGTGTGTGTGTCTGTTGAGTTGACAACTTGTATTCCTATTTGGCTAGTAATTATTTAAGTCTTCGACGCTGTAACTTAAATTTTCAATTTCTCAGCAGACGAGAATTTTGTCTATATTTCGTTTTGTACTTGTTTAAACTAAAACTGACATATACTCAAATATTCAATTACGACAACTTATGCAATAAATTTTAAAAATACAAACAAGATCAACGTTAAAAATGCACAATAAAAGTTTATTTGGTCGATGGACAAAACTAAAAAGACTACGTGTTTCAGTATGTTTACGCTGCCATCATCAGGAGTAAAAACCTACGTAACAGGCAGGTAGTTTTATAAAGAAAAGGTTTAATTCATTGTAATTTATAAAGGTGGTATGAGTATTATACACAAGAAGTCAATATTTATTTTCAAAATTGCGCATTATCATCAGCTAATCATTCATCTGTATTTAACAAATAATTATTTATTTTACAGCATAAAATTTCTATTGATTCGATAATATTCAATTCACTTTGAGTATTAGATTCATTTAAAATTGTTGTTTCATGACATTGTATTGAATAAGCTGTTTCAACAATGTTTGTTACATACATAATTTTATGATCATTAAGACGATATTTCAAATTACGTTTAGTTTGACCAATATATTTTGTGTTGTATTCACACCTAATTTGATATATATGCATTTTTTTCTCTAAAATGTCTCTTTTTATCTTTAGTGTCAGGAAGTATTATTTTGATTTTGTTAAATGGTTTAAAAAATAGGAATAATATTATTTTTCTGAATATGTTGGCTATATGGCTAGATATACCTCGTATATATATGATAATATTACTGTATTATTAAATTTTGATTATCAATAACACTGTTTTATCTAGTACATAGCTTGGTAAAAACTGACTTGTATATGACCTCTGTCGTTAGCCATTCTTTTTATATAATTCAATTCGTTTTCCAAAGTAGTAGAATCAGAAAAAAATTAAATGCTCTGTCTATATAAATATGAAAAGCTGTTAATTTTTGAAAAACGTGTGATATGACTTTTGATCTGGTGCTATAGAGACTGAATATGGTTTCTGATAAATAGTTGAGAAAATAGTTACATTACTATTTCTTTTAACAAGTACACCTGAAAAAGGTAAACCATTATCTTGTTCAATCTCATACGTGAACTGAATAGACTTAGAAGGAACAACATTGTTTAGATAATCAGCAAATGTTTTTAACTTGGTATCTATCTCCATACCGCCGAACAATCAGGTTTTAAAAATACATTATCAAGAGCACTACGTTTGAAATTATCTATATTAAGGTCACATAGGAGTGGGAAAAGAGGAGAACCTATAGCTGATCCAATATTCTGCTCATAATACTTTTCGTTAATTTAGAAAAAAAAAACAAAATTCAACACCCACTCTAGTTAAATTAATAATGTCAATAATTTCGATTGAAAAAAAAATCATAAAACAATTAATATCATATTCCAACGGGACTTTAGTAAACAACGAAACTATATCACATGATACCAACTTATCAGAAGGATTAAGTTTCATGTTGTTCATTTTCTCTACAAATATCAGAATTTTTAATGCTATATTTATTATTAGTACTCAAATACGAAAACCGTTGAGCAATGTACTTTGCAACATACGCCCCCCAGTGACACAGCGGTATGTCTACGGACTTATAACGCTACAATCCGGGTTTCGATACCCGTGGTGGGCAGAGCACAGATAACCCATTGTGTAGCTTTGTGCTTAATTACAAACAATCTGCAACGTACTGTGACGAGGTGCTTGTACTGGACACAATAGGTCTAAAACTATTGTTTAACTTATGAATCTTAGGTGCAGCGTAAAGACGGGATGGACAAGAATTGGAATGAACCAAATGTTTTTGTATAGGTGACAGAGTTATACTTTGGTCAACATGGTTTTTTATCAAGTTATGGAATTTTGTTGTTGAAGCCACCTTTTAACAACTGATCTACACTATAAATGTAATCACATTTGTTCAACACCACAACACACCCTCCTTTGTCAGCTTATGTAACAACAATATTACTGTTATTCTTTAATGACTGTAAAGCTATTTTTTCTTCTTTAGTAAAGTTACTATTCATTTTCATATTTCGTTTCGACATTATATCTTGGCATCTATATCTAATAATAGTTTTAATTATATCATCTTTTACTTGTTCAACGTTAGATTTAATACTAGTTACTATATACTTTAATAGGTAGAATTTATGGAGTTACTGCAGAATTTAAGCCTAAAGTCAATGCATTAACTTGCATGTTTGTAAGGTTGACATCAACTTATTAATAACTTTTGGGTTACGTACTAGTAATACTTCAGAATTTTCCTTTTACTTAAGAGTACATAAAGATTTGCTTACTATATTGTTCATTTTCGTTTTAAATTCTGCTTCAACAGTAATTTTAATACCAAAGACTGTTGAAATCTTCAAATTCGGGATCTTATTTAACATATTAAAGATGACTTATATAGACAGTGGCTTCTAGTTTGGAGATTTCACTTCTTTTCTCTTGTGTCTCGATTTTCAATAATTTTAATTTAGTTTTTCCTAGAGATATGTTGTACGTGTTCCTCTTTGATTACAAGTGATTTGGTGAATTTTGGTATTACCGCATTGTTTCTGCGCGTAACTAAACATTTTAGTTGCCTTAAATTGCGTTGTAACTTACTCCGCTTTCTCAATTGATGTTTCGCTGAATGCCATGATATTAGGCTTTATGGGGATTCAATTACGGCAACTTGTGCAATATGAGGGTGGTATGAATACTGTATATAAGAAGTCAATATTTCCTTCCAAAATTGTGTATTATTACCAGTTAACCCTTTATCTCTATTTAACTAATAAAATATTATTGTGTATTTTAAACGTTTTAGTACAACAAATTTGCATCACATAAACATGTTTTTTTTTTAAAGTTCTAAAACTCCATACTTATTCCAATTATTTCAGCAGATTTCAAAAATATAAATAAGTTCAACATTTAAGATCTTATTTAATAAGATCTTATTTGGCCCATGGCCAAAATTAGAAAGTCTTCATGTTTCGGTAGCTTTATGCTACCATCATCAGGAGTAAAAACCTACATGATATGCGGGTAGTTTTATAAAGAAAAGGTTTAACGCATTGTAATATTTACGAACAAAATAGTTCTTTGAACCATTGTTGATTACTTTCATATTTGTTATAATGCATCGTTTAACAGTCGAGTTATAACACTGGAGGATAAAAGTACATATTTTTGTATGCAAATACAGTTAATGATAGAAAGGTAAAACCATGTCGTAAATTATGAATTAATAAGAAGTGTTAGTTCTTAAGAAGCGCGAGTTAATCGAGAAGTTATATGAAAAAAAAAAAGATGCACGGATTAGTCGGAATTATAAGGAAGTAACATTATTTTCCTATGTTACATATTATATACCTAGTCTGATTCAAATCCTGTCCATAAATAAGGACAGACAAACGATATTCGTAATATTTAGTGTTTATATTTTCTATGAACTTATTAAGTCAAATATATGCTGCAAAATTCAAAGTATATTTAGCATACAGATCCGTATCGAACCAGTAAGTCAACGAATAACCTGAACAACGTTCTAAAGATATCACGTTGTGTGAAGTGATGTATACCTTGGTTTGGTTATTAGACATTTCTTTTTAAAAAAAATTCATATAATAAACCAAATTCAACATAAAGGAAGAAAACTCTATTGAGCCATGTTGATATAAATGATTTACTAAAATAAAACAACTATTCCCTAACATTGATGCTAGAACAATTTTTACAGTGGGAGTGCTGAAAAAAAACCAAAAAACACTGAACAGAATTGAAATCCCCTGTATATGATGGGACCCACTCCTACACAGCACTCTCGCACATCAAACCAGGGAATTCTTTCGCACCCTCAGCACCCATAGTTCGCGCACCCTAGTTCCCTAAAAGTATATTTCGGAATATGTTTTGACAAATATTATCTCAAACATTTTACATTATGAACGTTAATTTAAAACAAAAATATGTTGCATCGATGGTAGAAGTAACAACCATTTTGAGAATTGAATAATAAAAATGAAAGATTGTTGGTTAACGGAAAATTAAAAATTCATTATTTTTTGTTGCTCCTAGTATATTGTGTTAGCAGTCCAAACTTTATATTTAATTTAATTTATTTGTATAATTCAGTTTTATTGTTTCAACTGTCGTTCTCTACGATTTAGTCAGTTGTTTTAATCACTTCTTTCAGTTTGTGTGTGTGTGTTGAGAGTACGCTAGCCGAGTTAGATTGTTTAAAATGTGTATTTTAAATTGTAATATCTGGAAATGCTTTAACTAAATCACTTAAGTTGTACTTCCAGAAAAATATTTTTTTGAAAATGAGTCATTTAAGTTACTCTGAAGAAAAATGCCTTAAGTAAGCCATTTGGACTTTTTTGTACCCTAAAAACCATTTGTGACGATTGATCTATGATATGTAGAAGATACAAGTTATAAATAAGTTATTTGTGTTGTGCATTTTCTGAACGATTTATTGGAAAAATGTCTTTTAAACCGCACTATATTACCTAAAGTGCATTTGAATTATGACTTTGGAGTTACATAATTTGAAAAAGACGTGCTCAGAAACTGTCATGAACTTTAAACTATGCTATCGGAACAGCAGAAAGTGTTAAAAATATTTCACTTTAGAGGTAAATTATGTTAATACCGCACTCAAGAATGATTGATGAGTGTTAAGCTTGTGTCATGATTTATTTCCCACAACCCCTTTTTTTATCATTGATATAGTAAGGACTTAGAAGCTTTCAAAACTTATTATGAAGAATTAGGATATTCATAAGGTACAGTTACCTGAAAACATTATATGTCTTTAAATATATTTACTGTTCTTCTTGTTTACGTATAATATTCTCTGCCATAATGCATGTTTTTACATTTCTTATACCTCATAGTTCTTTCCAAAGTATCATTATGGGGATTATGTAATTAGGTAATAAACAGTGTTAAATGTTTATGTACAAAATACAAAATATTGTTCCAGTTCAGCAGGTTAGACGTGTAATATTACTGTGAAAGTAGTTTAAATTAGGCAAAGATACTAAAACAGAATATCCATGATCTGTAGCATATATGAAGTACCTTTCAATTCTATTATCTATGGCACAGTAGTTTTTTACCATTAGCCATGCGGTAGACACAACGCAGATAGCCCATTATGTAGTTTTGCGTTAAAATCCAAACAGTTACCATTAAAGCAAGTTTTTAATTCGAAGAAATGAAAACATAAAAATAATAAGAAAAATCTTTGTACAGAATCTTCTATAGTTGAACAATGAAATATAATAATTCAAAGTTTTCCAGGAAAAATTACAACAGACGAAAAACCTTTCTGTCACATTGTTTTTCATTTGCTACAAGAAGGCTGACATTCGCAAATAAATTATTTTTCTTTGCAATTACACAATGCACCTAAGAATATAGCCCTTTCTTACATCCGATATAGTACAAATAAAAAGCTTAAGACTTGCACTTAATAAATTTGTTTTAATATAGTCCTGTTATCTGTTTTATTCCAAACCATCTCATTCTGGTAGGAATGAATAGGCCCATTGTTAATCCAGGGGAAAACACTTAAATTTACAACAGGCATTATTCTGAGTGTTTAGTGGTAATGATAGTTCAAAATATTAACAAAGTTGTAACGATACACTTTGTTTACTGTTGACATGAGCTTAATAGTATTTATGTTTGTTTGCTTTTTCACATATTTTGCCATAATTACAATATAAATTATTTTTCACAAAATATAATCGTTATATAATCACAATTAAAGTCTCTTTCTTTAATCTAAAGATCATATTTGCAGAATAAAAAACATACGCAAACATGTGTTCACAAATTTTCAAACCCAAATAGTCCATGTAGCCTAGAATAAAGGATTTTCTAAAACATTTGAAACTCTTTCCAAAGAGATAGGTGGTTCAATCCGTTGGAAACTTAAGTCACAAAACGCGTCAATTTAAGCTGGAAGTCACGCACACACATGTATATGTCAGATTCTATGTGTTATAAAAATAAAATTAAAATGCTGTTTCATCTAATTTCTAAAACTGTAAACTGTTACGCAGTTTTTGAAGGAAGACTTCCACTTTGATTTTTGTTTGAGGTTCAGTAATAAGTATCAGTTTTGGAAACTTTGCAAATGTGATCAGATTTATACCAGCTTTGTTTATGATTGTCATTATGAAAACCATAAACTGTCACACCAAAACTAATCTACTATGTAAGGTACTATATATAATTGTTGAACACATGTAGAGCTCAGAAAATAAAATCATAGTTTTGCCTGTCAGTGTGTGTGTTATTTTATCATTTTTATTCTCCTTTTTTTTTGCCAAATTACCACACTAAAAAAAATACAGTACTCTTTAATAACAAAAGAAACACGTGGATATTATATGTATACGTACAGTCTCAAGATAACAATTACAAAGTCAATTAAAGTAAGTCAAAGAAACACGAACTGTTATATTCATGTAAACGATTTGTATTATTTCTAAATATTCATCAATTATAATTAAAAATAATAATATATTTTATTATTTATCATAAAGAAAAGTCTTATTAAGGAAAATGTGTTAAAACACTGCGATGGAACCAGTGTCACAAGAAAAGCAAGCAAAAATCAAAAATGTATAAGCTTAAAATACCCACGCTCCCATGCGGAATTGAAAATCCCCCCCCCCTCAATGTTGACAGAGACCTCAATGTACCGATCAATCTCCTCATTTTCCCCAATTGCTGCTATATCGACCCAACGGACTGCCGTACTCAAAAGCAAAACCCAGCTAGGTCACCCATCCGTCATACCTGAGGATGTGTGCCTTGCTCGTTACATTAGCTTGTGAGGGGAGGTGTGAACACGGTTTCAAACTTGGCGCCCCTAAGACTGAGAAGGGGGACCTGGAACACAAAATCCGAAGCCAGAATCTGGTTCAGCGACACTGAGAACTGCTAGACCACCACCACGCTTGGGTCACCTTTCAGGCGTGTTTAGCCCCACTTTGTAAGGGGGCTATTATAAGGACAATCTTGAGCCACCCAGAGTTCACCTTCCAAGTTTAGTCCTGCTAGCTCCATAACTATAGGTGTTCTCAGACAAACGAAACGTAAATGTGTATTAATATGGGATATGAATTTATCAAACTAAACTCGATAAACTCGTATCATAATATATATATGCACTGTAAAACTTAGATTTTTCAAAAGGAATATTTAGTATCTTATTGCCCCCCCCAGTAGCACAGTGGTATATCTGCGAACTTCCAACGCTAGAATCTGGTTTTCGATACCCGTGGTGGGTAGAGCACAGATAGACCATTGTGTAGCTTTGTGCTTAATTACAAACAAAAAAAACAACAAGTATCTTATCATATTTACTTTTCCGTCCAATCCGTTTTTAATAAAACTTTAACTGGAAAAAAAAAACGTCAACTTGTTGTAATCTTAAAGATTTAACGGCTACAATATTATTCCAGCGAAGCCACACGCAGCAACGTGAAGAAAGGGGAATGTGAGGCTTTTCGCCATATTCATATATTTATCAATGCTTTACGAGATAACCTACCATTAAAGGTCTCATTTAGAAACAAAAAACAAGTTACATAAAACATAATTTCAAATAAGCATCTTAATTATTAAGGTCATTGGACAACTGCAAATATTTTTTGTTTTGATTTTCATATACTTGGGAACCAAATTTTGTATACATCTGTCAACAGTAAGGCTTAAAATCGGGTTTCTGTACCTTTGTATGGATACAGCACAGATAACCCATTGGGTAGCTTTGTTCTTAACTGCAAACAAACAGAAACATTTTAAAAAAGTAAAAGCGATTTGATACCTTATTTTCATTGTCATACGTAAGCCTAAAAAAACACTAGGGTCGATTTAGAAAAATAATGACATTATTTCAACGAGAAATTCAATACTTTCTCGTAGTATAAAATTGCGTACTCTCCTAATTAAAATAAAATGTGATAATTATGATTGTGAAGCTGTTTATGCAATTAAGTCGAAGACTACTTGGGTGTTTACGTAGAATAAAGTGATAAAACGTTAGCACCCATTTATCTGAACATAGCAACCTACCGTTTCATATTTATAACATAAACAAAATATTGGCAGCCGTATTTCAACCCATTCGTACAATGAAAATGCAAATAAACTTTTGTAATAAAAAATAACAAATTCTTTATTAATAACAATCTAAACTTCGCACCTTATGCGTTCAAAATAATAATTCTTACCAAATTTCTCATTTAAAACATTAATATTTATTAAGAATGTCAGATAGTAACGCACTTACTTTGGGCTCCTCGTTAGACTGTTAATTAATAACAGCTTTGCGTGACTTATAAAGCCTACGAGTAAAGTATTTATACATCATAAAGTAGAAACAAAATAACACGTATGTAAAATAATAATACTGAAGCTGCCAATCCCTCTTCTTTTGAACACAGGTTACAAAAATATTTATTTTGTGTCTGTAACCAGTAATTTGATTCAAGTGAAAATACAGCGTGTTTTTTTTTTCTTTCAAAAAACGGTCACCATTTGAGCCTCTTTTCAGAAATTAGTGAACATTTTATCACAGTTAGTTCTGGTTGTCATTTTGAAGCTTTAATTCGTAGTTATGTGATCAGAAAGAAATATTTTGTAATCATAAGTTTCTTATAATTTCAGTTTATGTCTACAGAAGTACTAATGTCTGTTTTATACAAATATTATAGAAAAATAGTTTACAACTAAAGTTAAAGGTAAGAGTACTTGAGGATATCTAAACTGTTGATGGTATATTTCATTTAAATTCACTAAACAAACCTCTATAAAAAGAAAAGAGTTTTTCATACATAAGGGAGGGAACCTGTAGAATGTGCCGCAATGAAAGTTTTCTGGATAAGAAAGATTCGCTATCTACGAAGCAAAGTGTGTGAAAAAGTTGAGTATGTTATATCAAAACGATTCTGGAGCCTCACCACTTCGTTACCGTCCATGTCACCACGTCCGATTACACAAGCCTTTGATGGTTTTATTGTCTTGAAATTTTTACATATTCTACAGTAAGTCCCGTATGTTGAATCCGAAAATGATATCCATTTTTCTTCATCACGTACAGATTTTTCACAAAACGTCATATATACTTTTCCATAAGTGAATCATTTTCATTGAAATTGGGTCTCATTTTATTATGCATAAAATGTTAACAACCAATGGCTATAGATTTCTCTAGACCAATCGCGACGTGAGGGTCTTATTGGTCGTTCTAGAACCCAAACATAAGAGTAACAAATGTTCATAGTGGTAAACCAAATAATAAATTGATCTAAGTAAGAGTTGTTTTTTCTTCCCGATTTGCGTAGCTGAATTATGGGAAATCCGTTATTAAAACCAAAACAACTTTTATGAAGATTAAATTCACCGGCCTGTGTTATCATGCTCTGGCTACTGTCTATCACGACAATAACTCTGCAGCTTCTGAGCAGAGTATTTTGCATATCTCACTCGTCCTGCCTGCATGTTTTTCTTAAAATATCTAATGTACGAGGACGGCAATTTCCAAGCGCTCGTTTCAACATTACGATCATACAAAAATCCATAAGCGCTGTGTCTACCTATATTAACATAAAAACACGTTTCATTCTCCAGCTACTTGAACTATGCAATGGTTGAACAAATATGTCGTGGAAACAGTTCATGTACATGTGATATATTTCGCCTTTTCTTGATCAACATCCTTCTTGTTTATGTTGTGTACTGTTGCCTGGGGCAGTTAGACGGCTTTTGTACTATCCTTTGTGTTCGTTGATTCTCACCTGTTACAAAATGTCGCACTTTGCTTACCACGCCTGAGAAACGTCTTGTTGTAGGCTCTTTTCTGGATGGTCCTGGTTCTCCAAGTCTATTCATATTCCTTTGCTTTAAGTACTAGAGATACTCATGTCTTGGAAATTCTAATATCTTTGAATAATTTCTCTCAAAAAGGGCTATTACAGACCGTTTCCCAAAATTAAATATTTGGTGGAATCACGTACACTACCTATGTAACGTCAAACAATGTCAAAATGTAGTTCTGATACATTCCGTTCCACTACGTCTTTATTTCGGCTGTGGTTGTCACTTGAATTTCGTTTATGCTATTTCAAAACCATTTATCGTGTATTCTCAAGTATCAGGGGTCTATCCGTCTAACCGGTCCACGAAAATTCGTGATTTATACGAGGACCTGGTATCGACAGAAATTCGTATTGAATCAATGATTTATTTTATAGTTAATGATTAGTTTTATTCATTTCATGTTGGGTTTTTCAATATTTGAACACTTAGGTTAAATTAGTAACAATTGTATTCTTTATTATTCACTCTCTCTGTTTAGCATTTTAATTGAAACTAATTTACCATCTAACAGAAATATCAAATGTCGAGTTAAAGGGGACACTGTTAAATGTGCTACTTCTTCAACACTTAGTGAATTAATGAACTTTAAGAAGATTATTTGTTTGTTTGTTTGAAATTAAGCATAAAGCAACATAAAAGGCTTATTATCTAGGGCTCTAGGAAGATAACTTAAAATTCTTTCTATATTCTCAAAATTTTAGTCATAAAGTTAGTGCAAATAGAATACTAGTTTTAAAATTGCATTCGTTGTAGTTTCTTTTTTTATTTCTTACACTAATGGCAAACGTAGCTTAAGACAATGCTATAGTCAGTTATAGAACCAACTGTTTCCTTGTGAGGACGCACCAGAAGAGCTGTCTTCGTGTTGCCGTAAAACATAAAACAAAATTGGCAAACAAAGCTATAAGTTAGTTTCTGTTGTACCTTTAATTATTTAAAATATTTTAAAAATTAATCATTGGTTAAGTTTCAAGAGGCACTAATCTCTTACAACCAACGTAATTAAAATAATATCAGTAAAATATTTGCTAATGGGCCTAGCATTACCTGGTGGTTAGGGGTGCTCGACTCGCAATCTGAGAGTCACGAGCTCGAATTCCTGTCACTGAACATGCTCATCCTATATGGATGCCGACTAGACCAGCCTTCTGGGCGTAAAAATTCTTGGCTTACAATAATAACGACTGACCCCAAACTAATGGGAATTAACGTCACAAAGAGAAAAAAAAAGCAAAATATTTGTTAATAATCCTTTTTTTATTCAATCAAAATTAAATATTATACAAAACAAATTATTTTATTGCCATGCAATAAAATAAAACTCTGAAACAGCAACCACCTGAAGAAAATAAAGTGGTCAAAAACACACTGTTATTGTTCATACAGGATCAGGAAAGCCGTTTTATATAATATTTCTAGCCTTGGTCTCTCTCGCTTTACAAACAAAACATCAAAACGATTCAATTCAAGCTTAGACTTACGGACTGTTTACACATGATCAAGAAAGCGGTTTTGTGTAATACTTATACTCTCCAGACTTACGAAACATTAACCAAGAAAACAAAGTGGTTAATAGCACATTGCTACAGTTCACATACGATCAAGAAAGCTCTTTTTGTGTAATACTTAGACTCTCCTCACAACAACAAAACGTGCTTTGCTTGACACACTGTACTAACAAAGAAATATATTAAAATATTGTTGAAATTATTCCCGAAGAACCACAGCTAAAAGGCCATAAAAGTTTTCTTTATCACTCAAAGTGATATAGTGTCTCTTCGACTTGTACAGAATGTTCTTACAATAAATGGAGACAACCCCATTTTATAAGTAAAAACTGCCCCGATGGGTTATAAGACGTTGTTGCATATGGTTGACTTTGTTAGATGTCCTACGTCAAACTCTGGATGTACAATCTTGTAATTAATATTCAGGGAGGTCACAGGAAAGCATGAGATTTGGTACCTTTATATAGCAGCAACTTTCTGGCAAAGTGATGGAATGACATGTTTTGTTGTCGTTGGACCATCTTAATCCTACAAATTAATGAACTTATGTCATTATTTGTTGTTATTTCAGATTACTGGAGCACATTCTATCGTGAATACACATTATAAAAATAATTCAAGAATGAAAAATAGTGGAAATAACATATAAACTAATGTGATATAAACAAAGTGGTTGAATAGTAGTTTTAGGTTAGACTACTAAAGGAAACAAAACTCACAGGCCTCTTAGACTCAATCAGAAGAAATAAAGTATTGTCAGGCTAAACACATCCCACATCCAGAACAAGAAGTCAATGGAAGAACATACAGTAGGGAAAAGTACTGAAGTAGTTATTCTTCTGTTACTGATTCCAATTATTGCTAGTAGTAGTAGTACCATGAATGTGACTGATTTCATCGCTAAACATAAAGGTGCTGACTCACCTCTATCTTTATTTGCTGAACATGGACAGATGAGGACTTCTAGCACAAAGGTCACCCCGGTAAAACCACTCGGATATGAAACTGGAATCAGTACTTGACCAGCACTATCAAATACATTGCTGTAAATAACTGTTATCATTGATGCAATGTATGGCTAGCGGCAATGGTCACTGCAGAAAGATGTACGTTTTTCTGAGGTAGAAAATCGATATAGACGTCTTACTCATATGATGTGTCACCAGATATCCGTGATTATGCTCCTCTTGTAAAAAATTTGTCATTTGTGCTCGAGGCCAGTAATCAATATCAAACTCCTGACCTATATAAGTTATTCGAGATTTCCGTGAAGAAAGTCAGCTTGTTTGACTGCCTTCATGTGAAATGGATAAATGATGAAGTGAAGAATTCACAGCTTCATTCCATGAGGTTATACTTAGCTGGTGGTTTTTGCTATACATCAAAGAGTCAGCTACTTACGAACAGTTTCGTTATTTCAGTCCCAAAGCTGGAGCTCAGCCAAATAAAGCTGACACTCGCACTCTGATACATGCTATATATATATATATACACGACTTTGATTTTTTTTTCTTCTTCAATGGCTTACCTACGAGAAGGGGGTCTTCAAGAACTACAGACCAGGACTCAACTGAATAATTACTTGTTAACATATGAGATACCTCATGGTACTGTCGATGACATCCCTCTCTTTTATTCACAGAGAAGCAAAAACGGATAGAATTGGATTATGTGGCATATTTGCTGAAAATGACTTTACAATTACCACAAACCTTATCAAACAGACAAGGAAACCATTCTTGTCAAGGTACTCTACCATAGAAGTGAAGCCATATTCCTCTATCCTTCATAAACTCAGAACATACAAGTTTCTGAATAGCAAGACTAGAGTGCTCACGTTATAGCCACCAACAGAAGTCACAGTTGATCTGCATCTGAAGCAACCTGCACTTTCCACCATCATCATCGACAAAATCGTATATGTCACCAAACCTTAGCTTCGTTCACTACAGGATTATAGGTGGACATTGGCAAGAGATGACTGGTTACAATACTCTTGACACAGCTTGCATTGCTTTTGGGCACGGCCAAAAGGATTTCATGAACCTGTATGCAAAGTAAATAACAGATAATCTCCATGTGGCGGACAAGCAGTCCAATACTATAATGGCTGCAAATGTTTTGTTCTCCTACCAAATGTAATCATGCTAAATTTGCTGTACAACTTGTTGCTTCTGGTGATAGTAGCACTGATGCAACAAAAATCATGATAATTGAAAGTAGTTTCTTACAGTTAATATACCAATACAATTTAACTGTAGCTTTAATGAGTAATGTTGATGTGATTTTACAGTGATGTTATATGCTGATTAATATACATATATATGACCACATGCTTGGTTGATAGATTACTACAGTATACTTGCAAGACTGAAAGAAGTACTTGATGTAACTGGTCTAAATTTATTTACACTTTCATAGAATTTGTATTTCTGTAAATACACCAAGATTTCTGAAGAGTACTGCAATGTTTTGTCAGGCATAGTGATGTATAATACATTTGTTACATCAATTACATCACCAATAATGATTAATAATTAACTTCTTACATCAGAATTTTAAGATTGTACAACTAATCGTTACTTCGCAATACCCAAACATATGAATACTAATGGCCAACCTTTTATAATATTCAATCAAAGTCAGGTATAACCACTTGCTTTGGTACTAATAATGTAGTACACAGTTTTAGCCCAATTATATATATATATTTTTAGCTAATTTTATAACTGAACAATACTGTGAGTGGATATTTTATATCTAAACAATGTTAGTAATTGTACAAATTAAAATTGCTGTAGAAGGCTAGATTCTACTTTAAAAGGAATACCATTCCATAAAAAGTTAGCTATTTTTGTTAGAACTGAACAATAAGACTGACGACTGATATTGTTAATTGGAAGTTCTGTAATTTCAATCTTTGTGGTTCATGATTTATACATAGCCTTAACATTTTATTGTTTCCATTCTTATGTGTAACACTTTTGTAAGCATTGCAAAATTTATCACTATTACTGCTAACAAACAATATTTGAAAGTTTAAACAATGTGCTTCGGTTTCCACAGCATATCTGAGTTATTCCGTCTGGTATAAAAAGCGAAGCATTACTTCCAACTGTTATGATAAATTTCTATAAAAACATATAAAAAATGTCGATGGTGCAATAACCACATTTTAAGAGGTCAGTTTTGGCATGGGCCGGATGTGGCTTTGTGGCTAGCGTGTTCGGACTGTGAATCACATTTAGGCCATGGTTGCACTTTAAAAATTAACGGTCAAATCCCACTATTCCGTTAGAGAAAAGTAACCAAAGAATTGGCGAGAAATGCTGTTGACTAGTTAGCTATCAACCCTTTGATTTAACCCCCAGTAGATCAACGGCAAGTCTCAAGCTTATAACGCTAAATATTGGTTTCATACCCGTGCTGAGCATAGCACAGATAACCCATTGTGTATCTTTATGCTTCACTATAAACAAACAATAACTTCAAAATTCGCACATATTCTATCGTAAATTGTTATGTAAACCAGATGAAGCTTTATACTGTGAGTTACGGTATGTTTTATTTAAACGCTTCTAACGAAGCTATAAAGCGAAACGTAGAATGTATAATTAAATATAAAAAAACTAGATTTAACTAGAAATCCGTTCATTTCTAGAATCATGAAGTCAAAGAAAATTACCTTATCTAAATGCATTTTTTATATAAGCGGACATCAAAGCTTAAACACTTGAAATTCAAGCTGAAAAATAAACGTATTCATTCCTTACCACAAAGCGCTATTAGGTTTAACAGATAGCAGGAATTATCCAGCGAAGTGTAACTGTTTTTTCCAAAATGGATATTGTACTCGGGAGAACTTTTTCAGCCGACTTAATATACGTGTTTGTTTTTGGTCTTTGCAAAGTAGGTTGCTTAGCTTAAATCATAAATAATAAAATTCAATGTTTCTAGTTCAGTAAAGCACCAATGGACAATGATAGCATTTCATACAGAAACAAACGTACACCATAAACTATAAGAAACCATAACCACTGACCTACTAACCCATAAGGCTCGACATTACCTGGTGGTTAGGGCGCTCGACTCGCAATCTGTGGGTCGTGGGTCCGAATCCTGTCATCGAGCATGCTCATCCTTTCAGCCGTGGAAGCGTTATAACGTGACAGTCAATCCTGCTTTTTTTGTTGGTAAAGAGTAGCCCAAGAGTTGGCAGTGAGTGGTGTTAACTAGCTGCTTTCCCTCTAGTCCGTCACTTTTAAATTATGGATGGCTAACGCAAATAGCCCTCGAGTAGTTTTGCGCAATTCAACAGATAAGCAAGTCTACCATTTGGCAAGTTAATAGTTTTAACAAGACAATCACATTAACGAATGTAATTGTAAAAACGTACGACTGAAAGTAAAGAATAATAATATTACCTTAACCACATTACATCTGCCATATCCAGTGCCGACGAGACCTTTCGCCTAATACCAGAGCTCATCAGGTCGGTTTGGATACAACAAACACAGTAATTGTTTAGGTACTTTTTATATCATTAACTTTCATGAACAACGACTGTTATGGTGTGAACTAGATTACGTAAGTAAGTTGTAATTATTTCCAGTTTTATTTAATTCATTTACAAATCAGATTATTTTGGAGAGAAATTAAGAGTTTCCTTCCCGCCACCACAAAAAAAATTAGTATATATTTCATAGAATAATGGCAGTTTCTGAAATTATTAAACGTATGTATCAAAAATGCCCTAAAGCCAAATATTTTTAAACGATTGATTGTATTATCTCTGTAGAACAAATGCATATTCAGAATAATTCAACCTTCAAAATTAACTAAAATCGAACTTCTTGCAAAACATTAACTTTGTTTGGTGGTCGAGAAGTATTTATATTGTGTATAAAATAATTTCCGTAATACCGAAATCAAACCGTTTGAAGTTTGGTTTGTTTTGAATTTCGCGCAAAGCTACACGAGGGCTAATTTAGCAGTGTAA
>NW_013665692.1:517144-527343 GCF_000517525.1 Limulus polyphemus | reverse complement strand
ATGCCGGACCACTTGAAGTTTGGTAAATATAGATTGTATCGACTTCCGAACATCGAAGTTAATTAGCTTTGTTGAACAAATGTATTTCTCATCAAATTGACACTTATTTTCACCTATACTATCCAAAATTAAACTCTAAAGTTTGAAAATTGTAATAGGTAATCCTTTCATTATAGGGCAGAACGATTTAAAAGTTGTGTTGGAACATAAAGAAATTTGAATTTGGTCGAAATTTAATACATTAAAATATTATTTTTTCAGCTTTCTTTAAATAAAACATTATATAATAATCCATAATTGGATTATTCGTTCTTGTAGAAGAAATACAAAAAATTTATTTAAAAAGAAGATCCTTTGAAAATGCATTTTTGGAAGAAATATGCAGACGTAAATATTCTTGAATAAGAAAGGCAAATTTACCATCTTAAACTTTGCTTGTCATTTTTCGAAATATATAACTAGCTTATGGCGTGTTAAAAACCATTAATTAATAAAAGTTCTAAAGGTTAAACGTTCATTTATTTATTAACAATTGTAATAATATTTAAAGTTTCCTTTATTTTGCCATAAATATTAACTTTCTTATTATCTAATAATCCATTATCTTATCACAGTATAAAAATTTATTTCATTCAAAAATAATGTTCCAGTTAATTTTTTCTTTCTTTTGATAGAAAAATGAAATAGATTACATTATACCAAAAATGCATACAGTCAGAGAGTTGAATATGTGTTAATTAAGAGATTTTCAATATGCAAAAACCATAACCAATATAAAGCTGTAGTGCAACGGCATGGAGCAGAACTACATTTCAACATTCTTTTCTGCTGTGTCAGTAATATAATGTCACTAAAAATTGATCACTTTTGAAAAAGTCTGTAACAATCTGTGTACAGATTGGTAATTTAGGATTTCCAAGACGGAGATACCCCTAGTACATAGTGTCATTGGTAAACAAAGAAATATGAATCAACTGGGGCCATCTAGACCATTCAGAAATAGACCTGCAACAAGTTGTATCCACAGCCGTGGTAAGCACAGTGTTTGTTCTTGTAACATATAAGAATTTACGAACATAAAGGTCAATGGCAAAGGTGTCACGTGGCCCAGGCAACAAAAACAAGAAGGTTCTTCTTTATCTGAAAAAAACAAGAAACACAAGCCACGTGTATACAAGATACTACATATCTATTCAACTGTCACATGTTTCAAGCAATTGGAGAATGAAACGGGAGTTCATGCTATTCAATACGTAGGCATAGCAGTAAAGTCGCAGAAAATGCAGCAACAAAGAATTTCTGTGTGATCGGACTGTTAAAATGGGCATTGGGAAAGAGTGGACTTTGTATACCATATCGATTATGGAAATCAAGCAGGGATGAGTGGTGGGCTTTGAACATAACACCCTTACGAAGGATCCTTCTGTAATGGAAACTGTGCTGCAGAGCTATTGTGAAGATGTACAGTTATCAAGTACAGCATGAAGCATAACGACGTGGTGAGACTCCAAAATCGTTTTAGTATAATATATCCAGCATCTGTATTGCTATTCAAACGTCAAAATATAGAAAGTTGAATGTTGTCACTTCCAACGAAAACTTTGAGCATCTTCAAATTCATCTATCTTCTGCCAAAAGAATAGTTGGAGTGTAAACAAAAATGTAAAAAAGAGCTAAATAATAATCTCAGTTCTTTTCATCCCTCCTTGTTTTGATATATTTATTTTATTAAATTGTATTCGTAATATTTGTAAAATATACTTATTTCTTCCCCTCTGTATATTTTGCATCATTTTTTTCTTTCATATTAACACTTGTACAGTTTGTATATATATATATACATCATAAGTATGTTGTATGAACACATTTTAGAAAGCCGATTGTGGAATGTGCAAATTCCGAAACTTTCGAAGATTAAACATGTTGTTTTGTTTTACCATGGTGATCCTATTTTCAATTGGACTCTTCTTTCTCATAAGTTATCTCTTTTACATTAAATATATAAACTTTTATCCTCTGTTTATTCACCTTACTAGCATTGAAATAAGTACCAAAAATGGTACAAGTAAATAGCATTTTACTTAAAATACTTATTTCTTTGGTGTTAATAATATTGTAATGTTATGGATAATGTAGATTTATTGTTTATCTTCTTACACTTCATGTTAGAAATTTCTATTCCTGCCAGGTGTAAATTAAGTTTCATGTATAGAAAGGTCATTCTTAAATATTATAGGTATGAGTTTTCAAACAACATTGTGTAAGTTCCATAATATGGATGATTATTAGTACGTACAAACGTTTCGTAATAAAATTCATTTCACATTTTAAAACAAACTAAAACTGTTTCTTCAGTTTCTATTTTTATCTTCGTTTTAGTTTCGCATATCCCTTTATAAAGCCGAAGACGTACCATTTTCGTTTTAGCTAATTGTTTCACCTTCATATATATGTTTTGTCTCACTTATAACATTTTTAAGTTCCTTTATAAATTCAAAAATATCATGTAAAATTTTTAGAGTAGCTGTTAATTTTAGCTTTCTATTCTTCTCAGCAATTTTTCACAATTTTGGGCATAATAGCTGAAAATACACAAACTTGGTAAATTTTATAGCAATAATAACATTTTGTTGATTATGTAGGTAGTGATGGGCTTATGAATAAAAATTGTGAATCTTAACTACTCAGAAGAAACAGATGTTCTCAACAGCAGACGATTGAAACAAAAACAGCATTTGATGTAATAACTTTATACAAGAAGGGGGGAAACTAGATTTCCAGGCGTTTTATTCACCACTTTTAAATACACATAGAGCATGTTTAAACGTAGTTAAACAATACTGAAACTGAATACAAGCAGTGTGAATGCAAATGATGAATAAATGCAAAAGTATGTTTTTACCTCAACAACCACTATAATCAACAAATATCAGATAGAATCTAAAACGTAGATGAATATGTGAATTTCTAGATCTATGTAATTATTGAGCTTATGTTAAATTTTTTCCTTTAAAAAAAACAAATGTATATATATTTCTTTACAAATGTATCTATCAAGTCAATATACATACTAACAAATAAGACTTATATTAGATTCAAAAAACCTTTATCGATAGATAAAAATCGAATTCGTGTATACATACGACATTCAGTTTTGTGTACTTCAATGTTTATATGCAAATATACTTCAAACTTCAAATTAAAACAAACGTGCTTTGGAAGTTTAGAACAAAAACATTCTCTCCTTTCTGTTATTGGCATATATCTCACAAAATAGGTTCCCTTAAAGATATGCTACTTGGTATATTAACATAGTTCTGTTTTGAAACAGCATATGTAGACAAAAATAAAGTAAAACCGAATTACTTTTGTCTAATATTAATGTATTACGATTAACGGTTACTGTTTTCAGTTGAGACTTAATTGCTGTAGTAATTGAATCTTCTCGTGTCGATAATTAATCAACAAATCCAAGCTCGACCGTAGATGCGCAAACTAACCTGTAGTGGCACCAAACCCTATATCATTGAGCCGAGTTTCACAAAATGTACATATATTTTTTAAATATATATGTCACCCATACAAATAGTAAGATGGTGACCAAGCAGATCGAAGTAGCTTCACATCACCATCCATATTCCAAAACTAACTGGAAACTTTATAGTCTGAAAAGTTCTTACTTGAATCGTTCTTATTCTTACACAACATACTTCACACACTAGATGAGATGTTTAAGATCCCTAGCCACGTTTCCTGTGCCCTTGGTTAATTCTCATTCATCTTTAGCATATTTCTCTTTCATATCATATTCAGTACAAAAAAGTACATCTTAAATTCAAGGAATGTTGAATCTTAGCGTCTGGTGTTAGTGTCTTTCAGCTATTTCCGTGTACGTTAATGAAAAGGTTGAGACTACTCTCTGCTAACAGGAAAGCATGAATTTCTTAAAACTACAAACCAGGAGACTGGTGGAGTTACACCATCTTCGATCTTCTGGATAGTGTGGAGCCACTTTGTTACTGTTCTCACTTAGCCAGCATGACACTTAACTTCCACTAGAACTGAAAAACTCATCCATCTTCTGAATTAATCCTAGTTACGTTGAAACAAGTTCGTGTGGACATGTTTAACTAGCATACCAAAGATCAATGGAGTTTTTTATTAAGACTGAAGTAAGTGCAATTTGCATATATACGGGGTGAATATTTTTCCCCATTTCACGAAATAAGAAATATACTATATAATTTTCAATGTCGCACAATTTACAACAATGAGTAACACATCGTTCTTATAGGTTAATCAAAAAATATTTTTAACTCCAGTGCCATCGATATATATGAAGTAAACAAGCCGATATATATCCTCTACTATTGACTTAATACATACCACAGCAGCTATATGAACATCACAGTATCAGGTCACTATAAAGTATCATCCCACAATGCTGTAATCAAATTTTATAGAACAAAGGTTAACTTACTGACTAGAATAGAAATTAAGTAACCTTCCCGCCGCTACAAGTACAGAACATCAAAAATATCACACCATATAAATACACATGTTATGCTTTTCTGTATCAGTTCGAGAGTTAATTTTCCATTATAAGTTCTAAACAAAGTCAATTTACAAATACAAATATGAATGGTTTCAAACTATTGACAGTCAGTAAATGCACTTTAAATAGTAATTTTACAACAAAAAATTAAAAGAAAATTATATTTTCTGCTTAATTATTATTAAGTTTTAAGTCACATGTTTATCCATTGGTAAATGCGTTAAATTGATTACAGTAAATTGGTCAAAACCTTTTGATAAATGTTGCACCCCACCTATCTTGAATCATATTATTCTTTAGCAGTAAACAGATATTGAGCTATTAACATGATTACAAATCGGCTGCAATTTACTCGTAACCAATATATGCGTATTTGGTTTATCCAACTTGAATGGAACCTTATGTGGACACATGGGCAAACGGACAGCTAAAACACCCCCGAGATCTATACATAGCCATCTTTAATCTAGATATGGTGACCAGATGAAGAAACATTAATAGACAGCACCCACCACCTATGCAGCTACTCTTAATATTCTTAATTGAATAACGGGTTAGACAGTCACAGCTTTAACGCCCAAAAGCTGAAAGGACAAAAAGTACTTAATGATATCAAGGTTCGAACTTTGTATCATTTCTGTACAGCCCAGCACGTTAATCGGTAGACTACTTCTAGTATATATGTGCGAGAAAAAAAGAAATTCCATTTCTTTCTAAATATCTAAATATTATCAGTTGATGTACTAGATAAGCGCCTAGTTAGGAAGCAAAATGACCCTAAGAAAATTATGATTTGCAACGAAACACTGGACAATTAATTGTTAGATCTAGGGTCACAACAGAATGTGATAACGTTAAGAGATTAGGCGCAGGTATCTCATGAATTTAAATGCATTCCACATTCTCTCTTCCTACGAAAAAGTGGCAAACATAAAGTGGCAAAAATGAAAAGATTGAAACTAGCAATCTGGCCTGTTTCAAAGCATGAGTGCAAACCATTAACGGTGAAGATTATGGACTGTTAGAGACAGGAAGACTTCGAAGTATGTGGCTACAAAGGAAGATCATAACAAGTTGTTTCTGCAGTACCTTAGAAGAAGTGATAAATTTGGCATATATCGAGGTAAGTAGATAATCTGTTAGAAAATACGGTCATGAAAACGATTATTTTAGAGTAGTAACATTACAACAGAGAATGTGGTGGAAAGTGAAACAGCAAGGTTTTAATGGCGATTACTTCAATGGAAGCTAAGAAGAAGAGAAAGGGATCAATGGTTTGAGGATATTCTTGTTTTTGTTTTTCTAGAATCTTCGCAGAAAATTACACAATGGTTATTTAAGCATAGCCGTCCCTGGTTTTGAACTGATTAGCATTGACAAAGAAGGCAGCAAATGAACAGCATCCACAACCATCCAATGAGCTACTCTTGTTTGACTTGACCGACAATTTTAGTGTTATAATACACCCATGTCTAAATGTTCGAATGACATTTCTGCAATAAAGGGCCGTGAACCATGAATACGCAGATTCACAGTACACGCACGGAAAGCCCTCCGCCATGCTCGACTACTTAAGCATATCAATCAAAAAAGGGTTCATTAATGAAGATGGACAAGCTGATTGTCCATAAATAAGCAAAGTCGTCTTATTTCTATAACTAATAATTAAAGTTAGCTCTTGTAAGTTTTTTTTTTTTGTAATAAAAAGTAGGTAATTTTTTTAAGTTCCATAATGTGAAGCCCGTATACTTAAACTTGTTACAAAATCACATCGCTTTCAGGGCAAAAATAGCAATATATTATGGACGTACGAGTGTAAAATAAGCTTTGAATGATGAAAGGTAAACAAAAAATTAATTTTTACAGTGCTTGAATAAATATTTAATTAAATGTGTAATATACTGCAATTGCATATAAGTTATTGTTTTTATATCTTAATGAAGACAATATCAATATCATATGACGAACTACAGTCATATCTTATTGCCTATATCTTGCTGCAGCAACAAACAAACATTTGATAAATTTACATTTTCAGTTGAACCCTTTGTGGTCTATTATAGGTGCTGGTACAAACACAATACATAGTTTCAAAATAAACATGTGGTCATATATGTGAGCAAACTTAATTATATAAGACCTAATAAAGAATACCAAAAAAGGAACAACTTATTAAACAGACGCTAGAGCAAGTTCACCGCGAAGTTTAGAAAACGATATATTCAGTCCAACAGCTGGATAACATGAATTAAAATGCTTTCCAGTCCTTTAAGCAGCTTTTTACATTTCTTCTTGTTCTTTACTGGACAAGATGATTGAGAGTCTGGACTGTTCCTGGTGGTACCTTTCAGAGGAGGAGGGGGATTGGTTAACTGGACAGATAGTTCACACCGCTTGATCGCCAATTTCCGGTCACTTAACTGTTCAGGAAGAGGAATAGAAGAATCCCCGTTAAGATGTGCTATCAGGATGTCCTTCTCTTCGTCAGTAAGTACTCCAGACATAGCTGGCCCACCACAAAATTCCTGCATACTCATTACCAAATATCTACAGCAGTATAAGAGCTTTCCTAAAGTGGCGCGCTTGTTCATCGAATTGAGCTCTATTTTCTGGCGTTTAGCTTCTTGGCAAGCCCAGCGAATCAAAGCTTTAAAAACTGTAACCTCGGACTTTACCTGAAGAGTGTCTCGAATGACGATGTCCATCACAATGTCTGAGTCTAGATTATCGAAATCACTGGTGGACAGCACGAACTCAGCGTAAACGTCTATGAGAGTAAAGCATTTAAGAAAAAGTTCGTTCTGCAGGTTCTGTTCGTCATCGTAACTGTTAGTAGCAAAGAGCAGCTTCAAGTAAGTCAGTACTTCAAGAACATTCTTTTCTGTCACGTGATCATACAAGTAGCAAAGGCAGATGGTGGACAGTTTATGAATGTTGTATTTCTTGGAAGCAGCAAACAGCTCTAATGCCATTTGAACTGAAGTAGGAGATACATCTTCTGCTCCACAATAAACAAACCTAGAGACCATAGAATAAAAATATTGTTTTTTAACATATTATAATTTCGATACAACACCTAACACAGGATAAATAAATATCTTTAGCGTTAAATGATTCGCTGAAATAAGCATAATAACACATATCAAATCCATTTTCATAAGTAACAATGAGAATTTAATGGTATCATTTAGTACCTTTAAGAAGTTTCTCAAATTGTTCTTTGTTTTTAGTGTAAATTTGATAACATAACAATAATTTGTATTTGAACGAATCATTTTTAAGCGACACATTTAATACTTGTTTCTGTTTTTTATTTTTTTACGAGAATAGCGTTAATTTCGGTTAAGAGTTTCTCTAGCTAGTCATGAATACAGAAATAGCTTGTTATTTAAAGACAGTGCTTTAGATATGTCTAATATAGTATATAAATATCGAGTTTCTTTTTTAAGGCTGTAATCAGTGAAATGTTAGGTTTTGAATGGGTCCATATTGTATCATTTGTATGTAGTAAGCCCTACACTATCGCGCCCAAAGGATGCCACTTCACGCTGATTGATTGAAGACATCATAGTTCCAAAAGTTACCACCAGAGGCGTGTCGTTTAGGGCGCGTTGCTAGGCCGCCATGACAGTCGGCCATTATGTCATAGTTCAAGAAAGTGTCACCAGTTATGGAGGGCTGAAATTATAGTTCGATACTAGACAGGCGGCTATAATGGATGATTACATAATAGTACCACAAAGTAGAGAACGTGTTTCTAGGCCGCCATGACAGACAGCCATGACTTATGCAATAAATGTCTCATAATGTCGATAATTAATCATTGATTAATTAAATCACTCTAAAGGGGAAGCTTAACACAAATTAATTACTTTATCCTAAAAAGGACAGTGAATGCTAGTTCATTAGTTAATTAATTAATAATTAAATCATCCGACCACAATGTAGAGAACGTGTTTCTAGGCAGCCATGATTCATACAATACATGTCTCAATAAGAATATAAGTAATAACTAATTCGATAGTTGATTAAATCGCCATAAAAAGAACGCTAATTCATTAGTTAATTAATTAATAATCAAATCATCCTACCACAAAGTAGAAGACATGTTTCTAGGCAGCCATGACTCATACAATACATGTATAAACAAGAATATAATTGATCTCTAATTAATTAATTCGTCATAAAAAAAGATGCATAAAACTAATTCATTAGTTAATAAATTCGTCCTAAAAAGGATGCTTAACACTAATTAATTAAATCATTTATAACTAATTCATTAAATAATTTATAATTAAATCAAATCCTGAAAAAGGACGCTTAACACTAACACTATAATTAATTCATCCTAAAAAGAACATTACATTTCCTTATTATTAATTAGTGATACAAAGACAATATGATAATTAAAACTTGCTCAATCAAGTGAATAAAGATTTTCAGCACTGAATTATTACATTTCCTGTCCTAAAAGGACTATATCTTACTCAATCTGATGCATACAATACAAGACTATAGGTTTAAATCGCCCTAAAAAGGGTAATATCATACAATAATTAAAACTTATACTATTACTAATTTGACTTCAAACAACAATTTAGATCGTCAATAAAACGTTAATTATGCAACAAAAATTCTACACATTTGTGACAAAATATTTTACACATTTTACTTTATTTCGTGTTTTACAAAAGTGGACTTAATTACCATTATTACCGTAGGGTTTTAACAAATATACTGTGCCAGTACTTCTACAAGTCATCAACGTCTAGATTTGATTATATTAAATCATTATTTTACATATTTTAACATCTGTAATAAAATAATTAATTACTGACTTACTGTATCTGTCCATTTTCTGAATAACCATTGATCACCTCCAACCACACACAAAACTTGTGAAAGTATGGAATATATTTCTAAACTGTTCATAGTTTATATACGACATGTAGAAATTTGTATGTATGTTCCGTGATAGGGGCCAATCTGAAAGTTGTGGTATTTTATATATTAGTAATCAGTAACTCATTAATTTATTATATTTAGCTGTAGGGCGATTATTGGTTATATAGATTTGTGAAACATTAAGTGTCTTACAGAACATTGTCTGAAAGAAGCTATGAACAGTTATGTAATCATCCATTATAGCCGCCTGTTTGGTATCGAACTATTCAGCCATCCATAAGTTATTTGCGCCCTCTGGTGATACTTTGTTGAACTATGACATAATAGTCGCTTGTCATGGCGGCCTAGCAACGCGTCCCTAAGAACACACCCTCTGGTGGCAACTTTTGAAACTATGACGTCTTCATCTTTGATGACACCACCCTCTCTCCACCTTCCCTGGGCGCGATAGTATAGGGCTTACTGCAATTGTAGTTATTTGTTTTTAATAATCAATTTCATTATTATTAAACAAGCTTAGAAACTCCAACTTTCTGTTCCTATCATAATTTTACTAATGAATATATGTTACATTTAAATTCGATGACGAGGAACCCACTTTGAGACTAATAATGGCTGGAGACGGCTTAAATGGGTAATGAGATATATACTTTAATACAAGTTTAACATGACAGCAAATGTCGAAACGTTGTACATTTGCTGTCATGTTAAACTTGTATTAAAGTTTTTCTTCATTACC
>NW_013665692.1:487178-516218 GCF_000517525.1 Limulus polyphemus | reverse complement strand
TCTACTACTACCTATTTAACGCCGTCTCAGCCATTATATGTTACATTTAAATTTTATGTTTCACATCGTGTTCTAGATACAATCAGTTTCCTCAACAACAAATAATAATAATACAAATGCAATGTTTATTTGAAAAACAGAAGATGAATTACGTGTTTCAAACATACATTCGTTATTCTTGTGGCTTAATCAAACCTCTCTTGCCATTAGATTTTAAGTTTGTACGATATTTTTAACAAGGATATTGTGACGTACCTTAAAAGCTTTTCGAAGACATGTGGCTCGACATCCTCTACAGTCAGGGTAAGAACACGATCCCAATTAGTAACTTCGCAAATAAGCAGTGATTGAAAGGCTGGTGAAGCATCACGAAGGATAAAGGAGTGACACGGGAAACGCCAAATATTTTCTCCCTTACCCACCATAAATATAACATCATGTTGTTCTTCGCTGTTGTACAGTACTTGGCCTGGGGTCGGGGCTGTGGGTAATGCAGAATCGTCAGTCTGAATCTTCGTTATGTCTGACGGCTTTACGGAAGACGTTGAAAAATGCCGGCTTTTTCGCAGCAGATTGAAATGGGAGCTACGGCCCAACTGTTGGGAAGAAACAGAATGGGTTACCGTGAAATTACTTTCCATAAAAGTCACACAAGACATACAGTTAAACAACATTCCTATTTCAGAAGACTCCTAGCAAGTGGTTTTGGTAGGCATTAATTAATTGAGAGATACGACTAACAATAAATTTACCATGAAAATATAAGTCCACTAAGAAATTTATATAAAAATAAAAAGTGTCCCTTGGTGGGACAGCGGTAAGTTTACGGGCTTACAATGCTGAAATCCGAGGTTTGATTATCTGCAGTGGACACAACAATTAGCTCAATGTGGCTTTGCTCTAAAACAAACAAGCAAACAAACATGATTCTATTGAAAATAAAAGGCAGTCATTGTTAATATAAGTTAATTGCTGTTTGCTTGGACGTTTTAACAAATTAATTAAAATACATTACGTACGTTTCGAGTAAAAGATAAATACCCTTAATCGTAAAATAAAAACATGTCAAAAAGTGTATTTCATACTAAACATAATTATCGAAAACAATTCTTAGTCATAAAAAAGAACTTGGGGTTATTTTAAGTTTGAATTGGGGGATAAAGATTTTACAAGTTTCAATATGTAGTTTTTCACAATCACTATATTAACTAAAAAGAAATACTCAGAATAATGGGGCGTTTACAAAAAGTTTAAGGACGTTGTTGTGATTCACTGTTATGAAAGTTGAGGTTCTTTGTTGAGCGGAATATCAGAGAAGTCGATTTTTAAGACACTATAAAACAGGTACCTGTCACAGATTGGTAGCTTCTATACGTTTTATAGCTCTCTAAAACAGACAGAAAAATAATAACTGTAGTTTGTAGCTTAGAAAAGATTAAGAAATTAGTAAGAAGGTTCAATATTTTCGTATTAAAACAAATAGATCTTGGATTCTTGAAACATCATTGACTTAAACCAATTTTCGAAAACTTCTGTTCCAAATTAGTAACCCTGGACCAAATAGGAAAGAAAAAGACCAATCAATGGGTGGTATGTTGTTAGTATGTTTGTTTGTTTGTTTTGAATTTCTCGTAAAACTATACGAGGGATATCTGCGCTAGCTGTCCCTAATTTAGCACTGTAAAACTAGAGGGAAGGCAACTAGTCATCACCACTCACCGCCGACTCTTGGGCTACTCTTTTTACCAACGAATAGTGGGATTGATCGTGACATTATAACGCCCCACGGCTGAAAGGGCGAGCATGTTTGGTGATACGGGGATTCGAACCCGCGACCCACAGATTGCGAGTCGAGCGCCCTACCACCTGGCCATGCAGGGCCGTTAGTATGTTTACATGATCCTTACTCACCTCAAAGTAATCAACATTAAAGGCCATGTTTGAAGAATTAAATTTTCGTTCAGAGAATGTTTACTTTAGAAGTTGAGGGTACTGTTTTCATGACTTGCACAATTACCCCGTGCTTGTACGTAATATCGCTACTTCCGTATTAAATGAAGCGGATGTGAGCATAGTTAACAGTAAATTCTACTTTTTCTTCCTTGTTCAGCAAAGTAACAGTCTGAAACGTGGAGCACACAATTACAACTGTAATAATCTGAATTATAAACATGCTGCGAGTGGTCTATACTTATATCAGTCATTGGCTCACTTAAATAAGTCTGTTTAGCTTATAGTTATTTTCACATTAAAACCAATAAAAATAACTTTAACAAAAATCATTACTTCTTCAGTGTTTTTGTAGTATAATATGAAACTTTATTATCACGACATGTGAACTCATCCTGCCAACAAAAACAATATACGTTAAGCTCGAAACGCACAACTCCAGTGTTTCGTTTATCTTGACTCATAACATAATTAGCATACATGTAGTTAGGGCACCTGTCCTGCGTCCAAAGGAAGCTGCCTCAGTGGGGGTCGCCAGATGAGATGAGATCAAAGGATTCTGCCTGGAGGTTACATAATTATGATGTAATAAGCAAATTATGCCGACTGTTACGTAATAAACAACGGATGCCAATGCCTGAGTGTGACATATCTGTTATGTAATAGGCACCAAAAGGCAATGACGTCCACGATATGACACCAGAGGGTGATGCAGCTCAATGTGTCTCAACATTTCATCATCTTTATAGTAACAATAATAGCCTTAAATTAATATTTTATCTAATATGTATAACATTATTTTTACAATTATCACTACCGAAAATTTTTATCACAGTTACAGTTTCGTTTTATAAGTAAAACATTAAATTAGTTATTTTAATGTCTAGTTTTTATCAAATGTATTCTTTTTTTAATTGTATACTTTTTACAAAGGCGGATGGTGTTTCTATAGTGTCACTATATTTCTGAAGGATTGCATATAGATTTTAACTTGTCTCAATATTATATTTATAGTTTTCATTTACGTATTTAATTGTAGTACATGTGTTTTACAAAGTAATATGGTGTTTCTAGGTGGATGGCATTAATTGGCAAATTGTGTTAGCAATGTTAGTACTGGAGCGGATAGTGTTTATATAAACGGATAGTTCAGTAGGATGACGATATCATCGTAGGGTGTCTCAATGTGTCCCGACATGTGATTACGTCATCAACACTGTAATTTAGTGCATTACGTATGCCAGTTTTTATCACACATACTATCTTAATTCATCCATTATTTAAACAAGGCAAATATTAGAGCTTAGTCAGTAATTTATTTTACATGCTATTACAGTTATCTGTCCTGATATAATACCTAATGGTTCTTTTTTATAATTATTGAATGAGACCGTTACATTACTATTCTAAAGCCTATTGTATGTTTTATGATTTAAGAACAGTTAATGTACTGTAGTATATTTTTCGCTTCTATACCTAGTTAGATTAACATACATTTTACATTTATAGTCCTGTAAAGGACGGATTTTACATTATAACAAAATTGTTATAAATGATGTCTAATAAATGTCTAAATAATATACAATAATCTAATATACAAGCTTCCTGTTTCACTAGTTATTTGGCTTTATGTTGGCCACCCCTCTGATGCCACTTCGTGGACATCATCGCCCTCGGGTGCCTATTATGAAACAGCTATGTAACCCTCAGGCAGTTGCATCCTTTGTATGTTATGTAATTTAACCCTCAGGTATCGGCATAATTTGCCTATTACGCAATACTCGGGTGGCATTCTTTGTATATTACATAATACTTGCATAATCCCAGGCAGCGACATCCTTTGGGCACAGGACAAGCCTATAGCTATTCATACATCTTTTAACCTTAATGTACTTTTACAGAAAATCCACTGTCTATAGAAATCACGTTTGGTTTACCTCTACCTTACTGAATATTTTACAAAGAACCGTCTGGTAGCAACGGAATAATACAGACACATTATTTAGAGAATAAATGTTGTTGTTTTTTTGTAAAGCACAAAGATGCACAATGAGCTATCTGTGGTCTGCCCACGGCCGGTATCAAAACCTTATTTTTAGCGCTATAAGCCCACTGACTTACCAGAATAATATAAATGAGCTTTCATATATACGTAATGTATACAAAGTAAATAGGAAAAAAACAGAGTATGTGATAAATATCATCACTGTAGCCCCTCCAATGGCTCAGCGGTAAGTTTGCAGGTTCACGACGCTAAAAATCAAGTTTCGATACCTGTGGAGGGGAGAGTACAGATTTTCTATTGTGTACATTTGTTATTAATAACATCCAAACTAAACTTGTACCTGTAATCATGCTAAAGTTTGTAACATAAGAAATATGAAACTAAATAATTTTTCAAAAATTGCAATTCAAAATACTTTCTGTCATGTCAAGATTACAAATTCGAAGTATGTTATAATTAAAATATAAAACTTATGGGAGAAAAATGTTCGATTAGACCAAAAAAGTGAAAGGGAGGAATGGAAGATCTCAAAATGTAATAACTATATAGAAAAACTGTCCTTTACAAATAATTACTATCTTACATTTCTAAACAGAAAAAATAATTCAACTTGATCCTCTTTAGAATAATAGGGGAATTAAATTAGTCAATTCCCCTAGCCTAGTATCATATAGCTGTGATTTAGACCAGGCACACGTTGTCTGGTAACCTTACGGACCTCTATAATTATCTGTGTTGAAAATAGTGTTATATTAGTTCAAAAGAAGGGTAAATGCTATAAAAATACTGTATATATAGTATGTTTGTTTGTAGTTAAGCAAAAAGCTACCCACCACGGTTATCGAAACCCGGTTTCTAGCGTTGTAAGTCTGCAGACATACCGCTTTACGGTATATATTATGACCTTACTTGTTTTCTGTTTATTATAAATTTATACTTGGAGCAGACAAAACTGGTGGTACACTTTACTTTATCATATCATATAAGTGTTTTGATCATCATTAGAAATACAGACTAAAATACATAAGCTGTCTTGTAAGTTTATACAATAAGCCAATTATAGTCGCACATTGATATAAAATTATGTATCTAAATAGGGTTGAGTGAATATATTAAAACATTTTTACATATACAAATCAGCAAGTCACTTGGTAAACATAGCCGATATAACGTCGCAATGGAACGGTATGTATCAGAACTTCATTTTGACATTGTTTGGCGTTCGTAATTAGTATGATAACATCAAATATTTATCTTTTTGGGGAATGGTATGTAACAGCTCTTTCCAACACAAAATATTTATGCACTCAGATCATAAAGATGTGTTCAGAGATATTTCTTGTACTCATTGGAATTGGAAAACAAAATAATATGGATCAACTCAAGGGCCCGGCATGGCAATCTGAAGGTCGTGGGTTCAAAGTCCCGTCCAACCAAAGATGCTCGCCCTTTCAGCCGTGGGGGCGTTATGATGTGAAGGTCAATCCCACTATTCGTTGGTAAAAGAGTAGCCCAAGTGTTGGCGGTGGGTGGTGATAACTAGCTGCCTTCCCTCTAGTCTTTCACTTCTAAATTAGGGACGGCTAGCGCAGATAGCCCTCGTGCAGCTTTGCGCGAAATTCAAACCAAACAAACAATCAACTTGAGACACCAAGATCATCCACAAATAGACCTGCAACAGGTCGTGCCCCAGCAGAAGTAACCAAAGTGCGGCGTATTATAACAGGAGAGAATCTATGAACTGAAAGGTCAGTGAGAAAAGCCGCCTGTGTGGCCCAGACATCAGTACGCAACATAATCAAGAAAGGTCTCTGTCTGGAAAAAACGGCATAATTCACGTGTACACAAGTTGCTGCCACAACAAATAGTAAAATGAAAGACGAACTATGAGCTTAGAAACTGTTTAAACGATACCTAGCTAGAGAAAAATTGCATTACGTGATGACATTGGTGAAGCGTGTGTATCTTGATAACAAGATACACACAAGGTATGGGTTCACCAAGATACGTTTTCCAGTGGTACCGCCTGTTCAACTCTCGCATACCTCAAACAGAAGGAGAGTGAAACGAGTGTTCATGTTGTTCCATACAAAAAACATATCATTCAAGCCGTCTATGGATTTCTGTGCTATCATATTGTTGATAAAGGAGCTGAGAAACTATCATTCTCATACACTTCATAGAAAGCAAGTAGAGAAGGGTGGTGTTTTTGTACATGACAGCAGTACGACGCAGCACCTTGCAATGAAACTACGCAACAAAGCTATTTTCAAATTGCACAGTTATCAGACATTGCATGACCAGACATGATGACATGGAGTGTAATGACATGATGAGGCTTCCAAATAATTATATTCTAATACTTAAATCTCTTTGTTTATGTTTATTGGAAAACAGTAATTGCACCTTATATTTAACTTGCATTGATAGTTCTTATTATCTTTGGTTCTACCCCCTAACGTGAACTCTTTACCATGAATGAGTAAGAGCAAATCACGTGGTATAAAACATTTTCAATGATGTCTTAAAAGCCGGGCATCAATCGCATCAATGTTTCTCGGTTGTAAAGGCTGTCGCTATTCATGCAAGACATCACAGAATTTTGTAGACTACAGTTCTTTGGAGCACAGTGAAAACATGCTAATTAATTTAGATATAACTTACAAAAATCGTCGAAAATCTCGCCAACATTCTAGGTAAATTTTATGCTGAAGTTAGCCAGGTCCATACTTTATACATTAATTGGTATGATCATATAACGATAGACTGTTATTTTTGGAAATTAAACAACTTCCAAATCTTATTGATTTATTATTACTATTTAAAATAACATTGAAATCTTCAATGAAGTGTTAAAAATATATAACACTAGTAGATACCTGTTGAAACAATTCAATGGTAATTTTCCTAAAAACAGTGATGAATAAATATAAAATATGCAGTTAACTTAATCCCCTGCATCAGAGCGTATATGCAATATGATTGTCTAGTGGGTCATTTTCAACCATATTTTGTCATTCCATGTGTTATTTCAATAACGAAAATTACATTTTGTTTGTTTTTAAGCAAAGAAGACTGACTGCAATGCATTGTTGGCAAAAATATTTGTTTCTCGGTGCAATTGGCGCATCAAGCACAATAGAGCGCCAAGCTTCACTAAGTAACAACTGGGATTTGTTTTCCACCTGATACCACTGTTCCTTGTCATTTTACTGAGCACAAGAATAGACCAGTACCAAGTGAGCGCTTTGTGACAGTTTTCAAAGGGGAAATTTTCAACTCAAATCAATTTATTCTACGCCGTACATCAAAATCATGCATGTATATAACGCCGACATAAAAATATGCATATAAAATACAACAAATATATATACTCAAACACGTTCTTCTCTTTGTGCCTTTTTTCTGTTTATGCTCCTAACTTGGAAATATTTCATTCAATCAATCGAAATCCATATCAAGTAATCCTTTGCCCATAGTTGGGAAAAAAAAATCAGCAAACAAAAAAAAATAAAAACTGGAATTTAAAAACTTGTAAAGAGGGATCGTAAAAAAAGTGAGGCAATAAGGCTGGAGATACTGTAGACATCATTTACTCAAACTACAAATCCCTATTCTGACTCCACCCAATGTAATTCTAAGTAACAGCATGGAGCTAAAATAGAAGTTTGTAATTTGAGTAAATAATGTCTACAGTATCTCCAGCCTTATTTCCTTACTTTTTACAATCCCAGTTTCAGGTTATTAAATTCCCAATTTTTTATTTATCTTATATATATTAAACGATAAACCATATGACTACGACGATAACCCACGTCACAATTATCTCAAGTATTTTACCACTAGGTAAACATATTATTTGCACTATTTGAAAATTTTGGTGTATTAAAACTAAGCTTCTTTATCTGTTCACTACTGGTAAAATGCAAAGTGAAAGGAGGAGTAACACTAAAAAAAAGTTTAAATATATAAAGATTGTGAAATTTCAAATATTTTTGCACAATGGTCTTTGAGTTGTTTCTAATAAACTGTGTTTATAATTGAGTTCTGCCCTATTTTTCAGTTTCAATTGCTGTTTGCAAGCTCAGTTATGGTTCATAGGTAAATTTGAGGAATTATAATACTAACAATCAAGGTTCAACACCAACAGTAGACACAGTGAAGATAGCCTACTGTGTAGCTTTGTGGTTAACAACAAATAAGTAAAACATTTCAAAACAAAGAGCTCAAACGGGTTCCACATCCTTAGATGAATAACTTCACAATCTTATAATTAACATACATCTATGCTTATATTTCTGTTTCAGTTGAGAGAACATTGAAGCCAATTATCAGCATGTGAGAGGCTTTCTTAAGACTGTGGCTTTATGACAGGAAAAATCAAATAGATTGCTACTTTGATATAATTTAAGCCACCTTTGTTGTGTGCATGACACTCAACCCCTTTCATGTTCTCCCTGAGTATGGTGACTCCATGCTAAACAATGAAAGCCCACAATCACTAAAGCACGTGCCCTTGAATCAATGTATCCTTCCAGTATTAGGTGGTTTTTAATCCTTCGTTTTGTTCTTCTAGCATTATTGTTCAAGTTAACTTCTGAAAAACCAAACTGCGATAAAATTATGTCGAAACTGGTTACGAAAAACTAAATTTTGTAATACTTTTCCTGAAATGTTTATTACAAGAATAAGTCACAATTATTTCGACTTACATGCTTTCTAAAAAGTAGTTTTGATATATATAGGCGAGTTAATTCAATTATACATAAATATTAGCTTTTTAAATAATATACAGACGAGTTAATTAAATATAGTGTTTAGCTGTTGAACCGGTATACAGACGAGTTAAATTTAGTTACTTATATCGTTTAGCTGTCTTATAGATTAGTTTTGTGTTATAAAGTTCGGTGTAAGAATCGGTTGCGGTTGAGAAAGATGAGAAAGCAGCTGAATTCTGGTCAGTATCTAAGGGATTAAGAGATCAAAGCACTAAATGGTTAAAAATTACTGAAAAGGTGGCCACCTTTCTAAGTTCAGTGGATTTGGAAGATACAAAAACCCCTATTATTATGAAACGTTTTAATCCGATATAAGGAAAGCAGGTGTGTTTGGGTAAAGATATATAAAAGATAAAGTGACCAAGGAGAAAGAGAGACCTGGAGATGTGAGAGCGGACGAATAAACAGAGAAAGACAGAGATGTAAGAAAATATGCTACCAATGAGAACCAAAACCTAGTTCCAAACCTATGCCTTACAAACAAACTGGGTGGAATAGCTATCTAACTGCCTTACAAACAAGCTGAGTGGCCTAGCCATCTAGCTGCCTTACAAACAAACTGTGAAGCCTTGCTGTCTAGCTGCCTTAAGAACAAGCTGGTTAGCCTAGCTGTCTAGCTGGCTTACAAACGAGCTGGTTAGCCTAGCTGTCTTGCTGCTTTATAAACATTAATCAGTCTAGCTGTCTTACTGCTTTTCTGAAAACACAACAGTTTTCTGCTAATGAAGCATCGTTTCTCGTGCATACTCTATGAAGATTTCTCTAAACATATTTTTTCCTTTTATCATAAGCATTAATCAAGTAAACAAAATTCAAAGAAATAAGTATTTTCTTAGCTTTGTCTTTGATACTACTGTCACTTTATTTTTATTTTTAAATCAGGTTTCAATACATTTTTAAGTCTGTTTTAGTTAAACGATAATACAAAATTTGTCCCCAGCTTCTCTTTCTCATCAAAACTTTACTTATATTTAGAAATCTTTCTGTTTCCTGTCCAACAATTCACGAAAAGATTATGTTGGCCATATTGCATTTTATATTCTTTATATATCTGGTCATACATGCAAGACGTGGAAAAATGAATATCTCAAAGGAAATATCCAACATTTCAAGCAACTGAACTTTTACTTGAATGAATGAAATGTATATGAATAATACATATCGGATGTTATGTGAAGCGCATCTTAGAAAGCATTTACATTAAACGTTCATTTCTCTACTACTGTGATCAAAATTTAATCCCTTCATGTGAAATGCATTTTCGTCAAAGGCACAAAAAAATGAAATAGAGAAAACATGCGGACGGACAGACCTATGGTATCCTCAACTAGAAGACAAACAGTGCTCTCATGTCAACATCTATATCAAGAACATGATACGTTACTAAATACAAGCCCCCAGTGTCACAGCGGTATTTCTGCGGACTTACAACGGGTTTCGATACTCATGGTGGGCAGAGCACAAATAGCCCATTGTGTAGCTTTGTGCTTAACTTCAAACAAATAAACAAACTAAATAGAAATGTAAATATTTGTATTTCAGAGCTATCTGTTTTGTTATCCTTATCCAAAGTTAATATGAGTTACCTAGCTAAGTAAATAAAAAATATTGCAGCTTCTAAATCAAAAATGGCCAATTTTTATAACAGTTGTGCCAATTTTAGGTTCTGAATTTTGAGAAAGGTACCACTGACCAGTAAAAACACTCCAAACTAAAGTACATAGGAATGTGGAGGAGGACTCAAAAAGTCAAATTAAAACATTCCAAGTTAAATGAAATAACTGATAATATAACACGTATTTTATTACGATTTTAGGCATATGTAGAAAGTACAGACAAATTTGTGCTATGTGTCACAACACGTAGTGTTTCTTTAACCACAGAAGCTCCGCAAGTTTAATCACCTTTCTTCTAAATACTTTTCATTACCTAAATATTTGTAAATAGACTAATATACTTCAAATATTCAAAGAAAAAATTTGAGTAGGACAACCAATTTAGGTGAACGCATTAGTTCTTCTTTAAAATAAACAATAAGTCAAGCAATAACTGAAGGTCAAACTAAATGGAATTCTTATTCAGTGTGGCCAATTATTCCTGATTCAAAAGCTAACTAAATTCAGAAAAATTGGGTTACTCCACTTTAAGACATAGACATCGACTAATCTTTCAAATTAATTTTTCTTAACTTTAAATGATGATTAGCTATTTTAAAAAATATATATCGGCCATTCTATTTTCTTTTAAATTCCACTTTACATCGAATAAAATAAATATAAGCTAAACTAACAGAAACAATTTTATTTGTCTGTCTTGTAAAGACCACAGTGTAAGCTAACAGTAAACGGCAATGGTTCAGGCATCACATTAGACGGAATGACCTTTGGTAGGAGTAACTCATTTCCATTTGAACCATCATTAAAAATGAAAAATGAAACAATAGAACAGAGGCAAATAACTGAGTGATCCCAAGACCACCTGTGAAGATTGCATAAGATTATAAAGTATTTTTAATAAGTCTGGGAAGGCAAGTCTTCTATAAGATATATTAATACATAAGATGTTGCTGACCAGAAGTTTATATTGTAAAGTTACTGGTATAGCAGACACATGGGATGGTAGAGTCGTAGCTATCCGAGTTTGCTCAGTTATGATTAGTTCAACTAGCACAAGTAGTTTAGCCTGTCTGATTTGTTAGGTTTCTTTAGTTTTGTACAATCTACCTATTTTGTATTTAATTTTATTAAAATAATGTTTGAGTTTAGTTGTTGAATCCTGTTTCGCTCTCTTAATCCTGATGTAAATAAACTTGGATTATTTGTGTCGTCCGTTAAACCTTGTATCTGCTTGGATCACTTTCGCTACATTCTACAACTTAAAAATCCAATGTCTATATCCTGCAGACACTGGTTACTGTGAAACTTCTCTAGCTCTTGTTGCTTTGCTATAGAGAAGCAGTTACGAAAATGTGTAAGTGGAATCAATGTTCACAAGGTTGAAAAATAAAGTCTATTAACATATGATTTTTGATCAATGTGTAAATTTAAAAAAATTCTTTAAGAGGTTACTAAACTGATATATTCCAGCATCATACACCTGGTACATATATTTCAAACCCTATATACATATCGGTTCACTGTGGTGAATGAAAAACAACTCGAAACATTATATATATATATAATATGAAACCTAGTTGTTTTGTTCTTTTGTTTTTTCCTTGTCCAGGGTTACTGGTGAGGGATAAAATTAATCAAAATCCGAATGTTTCAGTGACAAGAGATGACTCGAGTGATAGATTAGGTTTAATATTAATTTAGAATTATAAACCTGTTAGAGGTTTCATATTTCATATTACTGAACTAGTATGTTTCGAAATTTCCCATTTTTTAAGTAAGTACAATTACCATGATACATAATACCTTAGCCCTCTGGTGGCTCAGCACCAAGTCTGAGGGATTATAATGCTAAAATTGGCTTTCGATACCTGCGATGAGTAGTTTGTTAAGCACAAAGTTACAAGTGAGTTGTGTTCTATCCACTGCGGGTATCGAAAACCGATTTTATTGTTATAAGTTCTAAGACTTACCGCCGAGTCCACGGTGGTGGGGGTGGTGAGAATAGTATAGAGAGCTTATCTGCTCTTAAAACCAAAGAAACGACCATAACCATTATGCCAGGGAAGTACGATCTATAAAAAAAACTGATTGTCCGACATCACAATAAGACTGATAATATTGTTTTTAACAAATCTTCCATTCTGTCCAATAAAGAAAGACTTGTTTTATATTATTATTACCAGTTTTGTTGTGATGTAACTATAATTTTATTACAGAAACAGTATAAAAATATCAAATTTCCACTGTATCATTGTAATGTTTTGTAATTCCTTTTACAATTTATAATAGACAAAGCTGGTTTGTCTGCTTATCGTTAGATGCAATGATTTAAGATGTGCACAAAAAATGTCCTGCAAATAAATCAACACCCCGTCACTAATGTTTGTTTATTCAAGGTGAATATAAATCCTATCGGTAATCGTATATGAATTTTTAATTTTCTTTAAATAATGCAACGTGAAATAACTAGTCAAAATGAGCCAAATACAGCCGGCGAAGTTCACAGTAATAAAACAAAAAATAACAAATATACAAAGAGGAAGCTACAAATAGATATGACATCGATAAAGGTTTAAATCAATGTATACTTTAACCATTTATAGAAATCAACGAGTTTTTTCCATCCTGATTAAATAAAAGGAAGAGAAATTAAATGAAATAAATTCTCACAAATCTTAACACGTAATGCCTGAATAAATCCTTACAGATAGTTCTATTCGGAGCGGTAAAGTTTTTCATTATACCATCATCACAACCTCATTCCTTACATACGACAGAGAAACGTTTACTTTCACGATAGTCTCCTTAAGATAATGTTATACTATAGACATTAATAAAATATTTCATGGCTCTCTTCATTACTTACACAAGGAAAGACTTTTCAACCTGAAACCTCTGTCATAAATTAGTTTTGTTGTTTGTTTTTTCTAAACCAAATATATAACGTGGCATGCAACGAAAACGTAATAAAAAATCAGCACATATTACATATAATATTAACTACCAACCTGACTTTCTGTCAGTAATTTCTTTCTTGACATGAGGGATTTGTGTTTGGAGTCCACGTTCTTCTTTCAAGTTATTTTGTGAAAACAAAGACGTTTAAAACATATCAAGACATTGAACTGTTCTTATGATGTCACTGTAAGTTATCGGAAGGAAGTGCTCCCAAGCAGTTAAAGGCAAGACGAACGTTTACATCAAAATCAACTTATGATTCCTTGTTGAAATCGGGTGGTGAGCAGTACCATAAACTCTAATATATAATTGAACATATATATATATATATGTATATATATATGGGAAGTGTTCTGACTTTTTATGAGATTTAACGTTTTCAAATCTTCGTTATGTTTACAATATTCTATAGATGGCGCCACTGGTGCTGAAATTTGAGAATAATGAAACCATTACACAATGAAATAAGCTTGGCACAATAATACCCTAATTTACTGAAATAATATATTGTTTCTTTGTTTATTGTTAAGTACAAAGCTACACATTGAGCTATCTGTGCTATGCCCACTAAGGGTATCGAAACCCGATTTTTAACGTTATTAGCCTCAGAATTGTCTCTGAACCAATGGGGGAGAAATGATTTATTTGGTATATTGTTTTTACTTGGTTGCCTCTCATTTTGAACTGAAAGACTAGGGGAAAGGCAGCTAGTCAACAGCATCCACTTTTGTCTCACTGGATATTATAGTGGGTTTTGCCCGTCACTCTTATAGCTCACTCATGGCTCCAAAATACAGTGCACGATTTTTTTACGTCTGTAAGTGGACATGAACCACGGAATCTTAACTCCACAGTCCATCGTGCATAACCACTGGATCGCGTATTGCGAAAAATAATGTAGACCATAAGGTCTAAACTGGTCTATGAAAATCATTACCTTAAAATTTTACTGATATTTTATAATAGTGCTCTAAGATCAAGTAATACAAGGATATATGACCCAATAGTTCCCCCTAAGAAATACCCCTAAAGTTATTAAAATGTAAGTTGCAAAATGCTTTGTGTCACGTGCTTTAGATTCATATATAATTATGTCAGTCGGTAAACAGAAGTGAAAAAAAATCATAGATTAACCTTTTCACAGTCATGCACTCAGTCTCTAACAAGTGGATATATTAATACAAAGCTAATTATGCATTTACAAAAACACGGAGAAAAGAATGTATTCATTATCAATGCAACTGTTCGGACGAGACTAACATGCAACTGTGTATAGATATACCAATGTCAAAGATGCAAAGGGTACGTGACGTACTGCTCGCGCTCAATCACTCTTTTCTAAAATAAGAAGCACAGGTACAACTTGGTAATTATCAACCATGTCTGTTACGCATTGATAAATAGTCTAACAATTATTGAACAACATTTATATGTTTTGTTTCCTGATGACAAAAATATATCGTCGCATAACTCAGGGGATGTTGGGTTACATTTTTCAAAAGCTACACAATATATTCAAATATACTGTAGTCAAAGCTCACCAATACATCAACTTAAAATCGCATAATTTTTATAAATTTTATAAATATAAACAAAATGATACTGTTAATAGACTAACCACTGCATTTTTTAACAGATGATTATTCCACATACAAATGTCATCGGGCTTTGGTTGATAGGCCATCAAATCTGTCGGAAAACGACTGTTCTACATACAAAATATCACCAAGATACAGCTGATATGGCACCATAATTGTTAAGAGATAGTTATGCAATACGTAAAAAGATGTCCCACTGCATCTGTTGGCAGACAGTTGTTCTGTATATAAAAAAATATCATCAGATATGTAGACACGTTATTTTTGAATACGCAACATTTAATCCGTTTTCAGTTCTTACAGTGTCCCCACTGCTGTTGGCAGGTACTATTTTATAAACAAGTATCATCCCTTTGTGATTGTTATAATGTCACCGAGTCTGTAAATAGATAATATACAAAACTTCATAGTACGTGTTATGTATTAGAATTTCAAATAGCCTGAAATTGAATTAAGTGATACTTCAAATTTAGTAGTTAAATTGTACTTTGGATTTAGTATTTAAATATATGCCGATATATCTCCAATTTATTATATTTGCCAACAAGATTGATACACACAGTTTTCTTTTTGAACAGAAATATGTTTTAATATACAAACAACAATACAATTTACAATAACTGTTATTACAAATAGTTATTACACACAATGATTTATATACAAAAGTATTATTAACTTTCAAGCAATGGAAAATCTTCTTTCTAGTCTGGAACTTCCTCAATATCTTATCGAGAGTTCACGATAAGCGAGTTAATTACGAGTTGATGTAGGTACAATTCGCTTAACGGGGAGCTAGCTAGCTTTGTCCTTTGTTATTCACCAGCCACACACACTGAATTTTCCACCGTGAAGTTATATAATATTTTCGTTTAAATACTAATGACCGATGAGAATCCACTGAGCTTAAATGGTTTGTAATGTTCGAACTTTGAAAATGCTCCTGGTCAAATGTCTGAAGTTTTCCGTTTGATAAGCATTATGACAATAACAGTTATAGCTTCCGAAGCTTATAGCACACTGACTGTTGCAAATTAATAATGGATTCTACTTTTTTGGTGTGTCGCATTGGTTATATTTATAAGCGTGTGGAGAATTTCTCAAAAATTAATATTACGTAACAATACAAAGCTACATTAAGCGTTTACACTCGAGAATCTTCTACAACTTTAGAGAATAGTCGGGAGTTTCGCAATACACATTAACAGTATAAGTTATGTATGTTTATAAATAAATTTAATTCATGCAAACATTGATATTAAAATAAATATATAATGATAAATCCGTCACATAGGTTACAGCTAAAATGAAAAACTATTAACCTAAATTTTAAGTTTTAGAAGGTTTCTGTTGTTATAATGTAATCGAAACTACAAACAGACGAACAGATCATTTGTTAACAGTAATCCGCTATTAATTAAAACTGCAATCGAAACTACAAACAGACGAACAGATCATGTGTCAACAGTAATCCGCTATTAATTAAAACTGCAATCGAAGCTACAAACAGACGAACAGATCATGTGTCAACAGTAATTCACTATTAATTAAAATTACCCCTATATGTAAATGCTACATACTAAATATTGCCAGAATTCCATTGTTAAAATGAAAACTATACAAATCAAAGATTATCTGCGTTTGTTCTAAGTGTTATGCACTTGCATGCTATGTGTCAACAACAACAATAAAACAAGAAAATGTATGGAAGATATGTTAACTGTAAAAATTTCTCTAACACAATATTTTTTAACATAAAGCTTACAAATACACGTTATTTAATCCGACCTAGTGGTATTTTTGCAAACCATCACATCTCTTGTATAAAACGTTAAGAACATTATATTGGGTTTGTTACTCCTTAGCATTCTGAGATGTAATTGTAAATGTAATAAACGCTATATTTCAAGAAGTTTGTTTGTTTGTTTTTCAGAACAAATCTACATTGGGCTATCTGCTGTGTCCACCGTGAGGAATCGAACCGCCGATTTTAGTATTGTAAGTCCGTAGACTTACCGCTGGCCCATCATTTCACAAGCAAGCGGTAACACTACCTATGTAGGGATGGCTCGGATTGTTCATCGAAATAGTATCTTAAATATCTCTTCAACTGGTCATCAGAACTTTACAATACTATACGGCGTTTCCTTTTGTAACAATATCTATGTAATGACTGAGTCACAAATTTTAGGAATGTCTGTAAATATCATAGCAGAAAGTTTGAATTTCTTGTTCTTCTTTCTGTTGCTTTTTTTATTACGTGATAACTCAAAAAAACAATTGTGTCAAACAATTTCACTGAGATACATAGTTTCAAACGGATTATTCGCTTTTATAAACATTATTAATAACTAGTAGTACCTAAAAACAAAAATCATAACTCTAGTGTAAACAATGTTATCATCACCCCTGATAGTTAGCTTTCTTATAGAAAATCGGTGTTCCTTTAAAATGCTTAAATACAAGGTGAAACAGGAATTGCCAGCCAATAATAGATAAACAATAAATATTACAGTTGGAACCTCATTGTATTTAGAACTTGGTTATAAATATATTCCTATATCTATTGAATCACTACATTAAAAAATACAAGGAAACGAGTAATGAAAAAACCTTTCAAAAAAGGAAGTAAATGTAGGGATGGTTAATATCAATCCTTCAAAAACAATGCAAACAAGATAGTAGAAATGACATTTGCATCATCCCTACATAATAGCACAAGCAACAATTAACATATAACAATATATATATATATAACTACTCAATCACAAATAAGTTTAATTATCTTATTTTTGTCTGTTAACATTTTACTACACTATGTGCCTGTGTTATTATGATGCAAGTGCCATCCCTACTATCTTCCATGCATTATTTTTTGAAGGACTGATATTACCCATCTCTACATTTACTTCCTTTCTCGAAAAGTTTTTTTTTACTTGTACCAATAAAGAATTATAGGTTAACACAGCCTGTCATGATCCACATATAATGGGAGATTTGAGAATTTGATGGCCAAGAGTGGATGTGATGGTGATCATGTGACAATAAAAAAGAAATAAGGCAGTCAAATTCACAAACAAAACAATAACATTTGTTTTTGGATTCAGGTATTAGGAATGTATTCAGTGTGTATTTTGAGGTAAACTTAATTAAAACTACTTTAAACATCTAAACAGAAACTGATGAATTGGCCTAAATTAATGAAATAACATATAAGTGACTACCGTCAATATTTCATAATGATTGTCCCTGATGAAGGAAGGTTTGATTTTCGAAAGCTAGAGGGTTTTGTGTTTGTCATTTAAAAAGCTGAAAATATTTACAAAATTAGCAGCAAGTTACAGCTCGATAATATTTGATTGATCTCAGACCTTAGTCTCTCTATGAGCAAGTTCCCTTTAATCAAAAGTCGTATGTACATTTTTATGTCCCTTCTGTCAGAAAAATTATATAGGGTCCACGACTAGAATATAATCAAAATGTTGTATGTAAATGTACAGTGCATGGATATTGAGCTAATCTGACCAAATATAATCAAAATGTTGTATGTAAATGTACAGTGCATGGATATTGAGCTAATCTGACCAAATATAATCAAAATGTTGTATGTAAATGTACAGTGCATGGATACTGAGCTAATCTGACCAAATATAATCAAAATGTTGTATATAAATGTACAGTGCATTGATATTGGGCTAATTTGACCAAATATAATATATTCAGTCTACGTAGAAGTGAAATTTTCAAAAGTACCAGTGATGCGAGGGTTTTTATGACTTTTTATGTTTATGATTTTCCAACTGTTTTTTTTTTATTCTCTGCGTGTAAACAGCTAGAATAGTGAAGACATTTTTATTATTTGGGACTAATTGATGAACAAAAGCACAAACAAATTTGTACAAGCTCGATCTATGATGGGTGTCGTTGGTCAAATTTAGACAATGTTCTTTCAAAAATATTTTTTACTACAAATACTACGTTAAATTTCCTTTCAGATAAAGTATGTTGTAGCTTTATACCTTTCATAACACTTAAACTCTCAAAATAAGGCCCTTTATGAAGAATGGTCACTGGCTATGTACCAAATATAGCACAGGTGGATTTTTCTCTGCCTTCTCTACCACACACATAGCATACGGTAAGCGTTTTCCCATACCACCTGTAAAAAAAACATTGCAGAGAGAGTAGACTTCTCCAAACTTATTAAACCAAACCAGCAGTAATTATTGGATATTATATGCACTGCGCTTTTAGTATGTCCTTTACTCATCACAGTGAACCTATATTTACATGCAATCTGAAGAATACGTGGTATTAATGCTATGAATTTATTATTCAGAATTATTCAGCAGGCAATATGTTTTAAATACTAAAGTAAAAATGTAACCCAATCTATTATTATATTCACCACTTATCAGTGAGTTATTCCGGTTTCGAGGAATTCCACCTCTCATCAGTAACTCTGGACAAGAATAAATCGAATAAACAAGAAATGGTTCATTACAGTGGTGGACTGTAGTGAATCGAATGATAGACGGTGTTTCATATTTATTTTTCATAACTAATAGATGCTTCTCTGAATTCTTTACCATAACTATAGCGTACATTGTAGAATTATTTGTACAATTATGGCTCCTCAGACCTTCTATATAAAAACTGCATAAATAGAGGTTACGTCACACCTACTGGTCCCTGCTCTATCTCTAACATAAACAAGGAGCTTCTCCATACCAACAACATAAACTGTAAGTTTCACCGTACCCTTATGCATTGTAACTTTAAAACTCTAGGAAAACCGCTATATATATAAAACATGTTTACATATAATATTGTGGTATTCTTGGGTAAAACTGAAACCTAAAGATTAATTAATATTAGCTTCCGATCACAGCAAGCTACCAACATAATGTAATGAGTAATGAGTAGAACTAATTAAGTATTAACTCCACAAACGTTGTATTCAAAATACGGGTGAGGTCAAACTAGATTAATGCTATTTACAAACGTCACGAAAAAGTATTATAAGATTTATCTTATGTATTGGTCGTATATAAAGACAGACGCATCTGCATTAGCACTGATCATACTACCACTAAAAAATTTAGCATAGTTGGAACAGACTTAGATATCGTCATTGTTACATTCGTGAATGTCAACGTCAAGGGTATACGTGTGGAGACATGGCTGGGTTGTAAGCTTTGTTACATTCGTGAATGTCAACGTCAAGGGTATACGTGTGGAGACATGCTGGGTTGAAAGCTTTGTTACATTCGTGAATGTCAACGTCAAGGGTATACGTGTGGAGAAATGGCTGGGTTGTAAGCTTTGTTACATTCGTGAATGTCAACGTCAAGGGTATACGTGTGGAGACATGGCTGGGTTGTAAGCTTTGTTACATTCGTGAATGTCAACGTCAAGGGTATACGTGTGGAGACATGGCTGGCTTGAAAGCTTTGCAATATCATAAATACTTCATTTTATCTCCTGGGATTCTCTTCGAAACTCCAGACCTTCTTGTTTTCTTATATTTTCAAAGCCCAGTAAAATTTTTTAGGTTCTGATATTTTGAATTCCTTTTTGAAATATGGAATAATATTGCTATTGTATTTAGTTGTGAGCTTGTACCATACAACAGAATACTTTACCTGATGACTTTTCTTAGTCTTCAGCTCCGATACTGATTGTACAGCTTGGTTAGCTTGTAGCCTAAGGAGCTCCTCTAACTCAATGGCACCAGTTTTAATCTTGGTTGTTGTTGTTTCCATTAGTAGCGCTAAAAATGTTATATAAATTAGCTTAAAAAACCCGTCAGTCTTCCTCTGCAGCAGTCATTCCCAACCCGTGGGCATTGAGATGCGTAATAAGGGCCGCTGCTGGAAGGCACAAATGTGACTGACTTAACCCTATCGCTTCGGGTCACAGGTCAAAAGCCATTTCATCAATTGCATACATACTGTAAACAATTTTTATCACCAGATTGATTGATAACACATTTGTGAATGTACCATCTGCCATTGGAATGTCATCTATAACTCAGCTATACACTCACTACAACATAAATGCAATGACTAGGGAAATTCAGTGGAAATGATCCCCTTTGTTTTAACTCAAACAACCTCGTTCAACAATCTTTGTTATCAGCTACAGTATATGCTAACACAGAGACATAAAACTGTGAGACAAGTATCAGGAAAAAGAGAAATCTCCGTTCAATGTTACAGTTGACTACCATTATCCAAAGGCATTCATCTACAACAATACTATCATCTATACTTAGGAACTCGCTTGTCTTGACATTATGAGAAACTTATCACACTTAAATCCAATTAAACAATAAGTTTTCTACCCTACATTATCAGAGTATAAGTAACTTTTCATGATGTTTATGTCTGTTATGCAATGCCATATACACTTAATATATTAATATATCTCTGGTGGCCTCTCAGGTAAACATTTGGCAATTTTCTAAACAAAATTCTCCCCAAGTTTATGTAAAGCAAGGATTACAATTTTCTCTCAAGAACTTGATGTTTTGGGATTCTCTAGCAATGATCAGCTGCCAATGTTTCATGATTACATCTAATAACTTAAGTCCTTCAAGTTATAGTGACCTAGTGGATTTCAAGTAGTTTGCACTCAAGAAATACATCACCCACAAGGTAGCTCAGAAATTAAAGATCAAACACATTTCCAGCTTTTGAACTCAGAGCTACGCTTGTTGCACAGCACACAACTATATTATTTCTGTAGCTACAATTGAGTGGCTAGCACAAAATATACCGCAACTATTTTACCAGGCATTTAAACTCATTATCTATGAAAGTAACTGGAGCAACTCTCAGTTGACTCTTAAATTCCTATAGCTATTTAAATTTCTAAAATCTAATTTCTGCACAATTATTTGTTGATTTAATTTCCATCTATGCTAACTTGAAGAAAGATGTTGATTCTATGGCCTAGACTTTTGTTTAATAAGTGAACTATTCTTTTATCAGCCCTTCCACTAATTTTTGAACAGTCAGAAATGTGTTTGCGGTATTTTCCTCATTATCAGCCAGATTAAGAATATAAAACACAATAGCCTTACTATCTTCTGTCTCATCCATTGCCTCAGTATTTGATTCCTGGTTCAGCCAGGAGAGAATCATCAAGTATACTGTACAGCTTTAAACTTGCCTCATGTTCATCATGCTTTTCTATGTCAAATGACCTCTGTAGGTTATATTTTGATGTATTGAGCTGTCAAGACAAGATAAATACAATTCCAACCACAATCAAATTGTTTCCAGGCTGAAAATAAGTAAGAAAGCCATACCCAGTCCCAAAGCTTCTTTTCTATTACCATCTTGTCATAACAATTATTTTGATATATGACTACTTTGTACATCTTTTTTTTGAAGAAAACTCATGAAAATCAACTAATCCTGAGATGTATTGGGACTTGTTTTTCATGCTAAACACACGCAATTTTAGCTAATAGTCTGGTTCCGAATCTGAGAATGAGCTAGTTAATATTTGTTAAGGCATTTCTTGGTCATATTTCGTTTACAGTGGCTTCTGTGTGATTTGTATCTGCTGAATATCCAACTGCGTTTTGCATTTTAAGCCCTCAAAATAATGAGAAAAAAGGCCGCCAAATTTACTATATTTTTTCATAACATGAGTTCTAATTAGTATAGAGCTCTTTGAAAATAAATGACATGTCACACCATTGCATTAGAAGCAGCTCTCATATTCAGTGTTGTGTCACCAGCACCCAGCATCGATAACTGTATAATGAAACAATATCCACATATGTTATATATTAAACAAAACATTACTTGTGTTGTATAATAGAAGATATACTTTCTAAAAATAATTTTGTCTTTATTCAGTATCTGACCAGTTTAGATGCACCAGAGTCCCAGCACCTCCATACTTTTCCAATCTGGCCAGATAATGTATATATATATACATATATTTTTAATGTAGTGGTCATTTTGAAATAAACTGTGACCTTTCCTGGAAAGCCAGAAACACTCAATCCTATGGAATTAATATTAGTTCTATTAGATTTGCTCTGTATATCTAAAATGTAGAAGAATAGCCCTAGGTTGTACCGTTGATTCTACTGATGAAGATACATTCAACACCTTGTCTATTTGTCTCTGTTTTGCATGTCCCTTAGCTTGTGTCGCATTGAAGCACATTCTAGCTACTTTGGACGCATTGTGTTACACCAGTAATTAGTTTACCCTTTTTGAATTCCTGACAAATGATACATATTGATGAATCAACACTTGGGGCCTCTTGAGGCTGGTTAGTGGCTCCATTGTCTACTGAACTCTCTATTCGATTGCATTACAACAAAGAACCTGCCAAAACAAAACATTAATTTAGAGTGCTAAAGATGCATAAGTTCTTCCAGTTCAGTGGCAAGCTCCAGTTCTAGCAATGGACCATCAACTTTCAAGACCTGGTCAGATAGCAGTGCTTCATCTTCAATGCTCCGGGTGACTTGGGAGATAGAACTTATTCAACAACCTGATAATTTCCTACTTCTGTGATAAAAAAACCTTCATCCAGGATAAGGTTTCTAAAGCTTGCCACACGTTTGAGTTCCGACTTTACCTCAGTTGCTATTACATTCCCTCCACTATAAGACTTCCATAATCTTGGTGGAAAAGATCTTCATATCTCAAAACATTACAGTTTAAGTCAGAATAAAGAAAGTACAAAACGTAGAGGCACATCAGACAAGTTCTCTCATGACACCGAAATTTTGATTAATAATTTTGTTTGTGATATTCTCATATATAACTGAAATGGGTAGGTAGGTATTAAATCCAGAGAAAACAGAAAGCTCTTAGAATTTGTATGCAGAGAATAACTGAAAAACTTGAACAAATGAAACAGAATATGGATACAGGTGTTTAAAAATAACCCACTATTTACTAAAATAGGGCAAAACGTGAAGTCAAAGAAATTAATACTATTTTTAAAGCTAGCCATTCAGGACAGAAAGTGATTTTGATTAATGTAATGTGTGATCATGAAAGCAATTTTCCTTTAGCTGAATTTTGAAAAAGAAATCAATTCACTTGGTTCTAGATTCAAGTTGTGCCAGAACTTCCCATGTTACGTAGTTCAATTTATCCCGGACAAGCCTCCAATTTATTACGTAACGTACTATAATTTGGAATAGCCTGAAACTGAGTTAACTAATAATTTAGATTTAGAAATTAAATAAATGTCGAACGTATCCAATTTATGATACTTTCCAACAAGATCGATACACACAGATTTATACAAATATATTTTAATATACAAACAATAACACAATTTGCAATAACAGTTGTTACAAATAATGATCTATGTAAAAAATTTTTCAAACGTACACAAAATATTTAGTCTTCTATTCATTGATGAAATTATATAATGTGTTGGTAAAAATACTAATGTCGAAATGTGAATCCGCTGAAGTTAAATCATTTGTAATATTCGAAATCTACAAACTTTCCTGGTCAAATATCTGAAGTTCTCGATTAATAAGCATTATAACAATCACAGTTACAGCTTCCGAGGTTTATAGCAAACCAATAATATATGACTGTCTTTTGGTGCATCGCGTTGGGTATATTTATAGGCGTGAGGAGAGTTTCTTGAAGTTTCAGCTTACGCAACAATATAAACGATACACCAGTTTGCGCACACACACATATTGTTGATTCTTACACTCGAGAATTTTCTACAATTTTAGCGAATAGGCGGGAATTTCGTAATACAGATTTAACAGTGTAAGTTATGTACATTTCTACATATAAATTTAACTTAAACAAACATCGATATTAAAATAGATATATGATAGTAAATCCGTCACACTCAGAAGTCACATCACCCAGTCGTTTTCAAAAAAGAAGATGCCAGAGTTTCCACGATCTATATCTTTGTATTTATTTAACACATCAAATGTAATGTAAAGTAATCAACCTCTTCATGCAAAAATGAATAGAACACATTTTCTGAAAAACGAATATTTAAATACATATCTAGAAGTATGTTAATATCTGGCATCATGGAAGATCTGGACTTATATAATAACAGGTTAAAGGCTTATCTAGTGTACTGACCACACACAAACATATAAGCCTGCACTAGTTCTGAATTTGAGATATAACCAAAAACAGGATTTAGCATAATTCACAGCTAAGCACATAATTTTCACATAGAACGTCTACGCAAAGGCAACGTTTACTGAAATTTTGAAAACTTCCTATAATATACCTGTATAAAGATTGTATTAATTTAGTAAATTGTAAAAATATTACAGCCATGGTACTTGCACATCATAATATCTTGTGTAAAGGGATCCGAACATTTTGTTACTGGACATTTCATTACCGCTACATTGTTACTAGGACCACCTGTGACGGTGCATTCTTGTTACATCATTTTTGTGACATGGCAGTTTTTGTTACGAATACTTTTTTTTTGGCAAATACAAAATTAATTTGTAACAATAATAAAAACTGATAATAGATCGTAAATAGTACAATCATTTGGTGACCATTCAAAAATTGCATAACGCTATGGGGTAAGAGGGTGTTTAAGCCTGTATTGCGATGTGTTACAGAGAGTAGGGGGTGTCATGAACAGTGCTACATAAACATAAATTACACAAAAAACACTTGTAACGAAATCTTGGATGCCGTAACGAAATGCTTTTCGTAACAAAAAGTCCATGTCACAAACTGTCCACAACGAAATGTTCCACACTTTGTTTAAAACCTCAGTAAAATGTATATGTCTGTTTCATTTTAGTATAAAGCTATGCAAAAGGCTATCTTACGTTCTGTCAACATGGAGAGAAAGCACAACATTAATAATATTTTCTCATTGAGCCACCAAGGGGGCCAGAACAAAACAATATTTTCCTCCATATTTCACTCTGAAAAAATTGCAATATAAAATATTTTCAAGTACACTCTAATCAAAAAGTAATTATAAAAAGTCCTTAAGCAGAAGGCATAAAACTTTCAAGTAGATGATTTGAAATTCATATTATTTTATACATTCAGCTTAAATAATTAAATACATATTTGTGCATACATAAAGTAATGGAAATAGTTAAGCAAGTATGGTGAAAAGAGAATAAAAAGGCAAATACTTTGGAAATACAACCTCTACAGTTGTATAAAAAAAATGTGCTGCACATGAATACAGTCACATGTTGCATTTATACTGAGATTGGTTGTCGTCCAACAAATCACAATTTACCACACCAGTAAAAAGCCTATGTAAATACAGGAAGTCATATGTTGCCTAATTGTGATAGTGTTGGTAAACCCATAGCTCCCACGTCTGATATATCGTATCACAAGCAAACGTAGGTATCAAATTTTGTTTGATAAAGAATACTCAATGTGAAAGATTGCCACAAAACTTCATGTTTCAGTAACATATGTATGCATGATTGAAGGAAGCATTTAAAATTGCATTATTAATAATACAAAACTAAAACTCTCCTAAAATTATGTTTGATATTTCATGGTATACTCTCTATGAGATAGACAACAGTCAAGTAGAAATCTTGACAATGAATTTACTGCAAATACAAGTATTAATGTTGCCTTGAGAATATATACATCATAAAGTTGTGTCAATAGATGAGTAGCTACTCGAAAATCACTGCTGAGACGATATCACTAAACTAAGGAGTTTAAATGGACATCAGATTATATACAGTGGAATGTGCTCTTTACAGATAAATCCAAACTGTCTGAAAAACATAAATGAGAGTTTACTTGAAGATAGGGTGATGAATAATATCATAATCGATGTACATCTTATACAGTGAAACATTGTGGATAATCAGTAAAAGTTTAATGCTGCAACTCATACAACAGTATCGGTGATCTACATAACTGATGCTTCTCTATCTGCTTTTAACTACAGACAGATTGTAATCCATCATTTCAATTCTCTCAGTAAAATGACTTTGAGCAGGGATTCATCTTCCAGCAAGATATTCATCCCAAGCATATAATAAATGTAGTAAAATGATATCTTGGCAGCATAGAGACCAATGAATTACTCACAACCATGACTTTACTTTCAGTATTAACATATTGGAGGCTGTATGAGCTTATGTAAAAGCTCTTCTTATTAGAAACACAAATACAGAGGTTAATTACTTTATATTAAAATAAATATTTGGACTCTCACCATGTCGTTTCAGTCCATGTCACCATATGTCCATCCATGCTTTATCTGAAGACTGTGTACCTTGGCAATAGGTCTACAAAAGTATCTGTCACTAAGCTATCATGTTCAAACTACACCTCTCCTCCCAACAGCTTTCCATAATACACATAATATACGAATATAATTCTTTCTGAGTGACCATTTCAACAATCGGATCACCCAGAAATCCACAAGCACTATGTCAGATGACGTAACCAATATGTCTTCATATGAAATATCATAAATATCCATTTTATTCTCCAGTTGCCTGAGGTATGCTACAGTTTAACTGGTATGTTGGTGAAGCAACTTTTGTAAACATGACTTATTTTACTTATCTAGATGTAAATCCTTCTTGATTATGTTCTGTTCTGCTGCCTGGGACACGTGGGTGGCTTTTGTCAGTGGTCTTTGTGTTCCTGGATTTACACCTATTACAAGATGCTATAGTTTGCTTACCATGGCTGAAGTTCAACTTGTTGAAAATCTCTTTCTGGATGATCCTGGATCTCCAAGTTAATTCATATTCCATTTTTTTCCATTGCTATTAAGTGTAAAAGACATTCCTGTCTAGTAAATTATATATCTCCGATCTGAGCACGTCTTTATGATCTGAGTGTACGTACATTTTGCGTCGGAAAACAGACAGTTTGTGGTGGTATCAAACTACCTACACAACGCCAAACAATGCCAAAATAGTTCTGATACATGCAGTTCCACCGCGGCTTTATATATTCTGTGGTCATCACATGACCTGCCGATATGCTTATTCAAAATAGTTTTAATATAACGTGCTCAACCCTGTAGAATCATCAGAGAAAAGTGTAATGAAAATTATTAGTTTTATTGTGATGTTATATCACACTACTGCCGAATAAGAAAACAAAGTACTGATTTTCTTTTAACAAATGAGATTGAAGCTCACGTGATTGTAACATGGAGCCTACAGGAGCTTGTTTATTTATCTTTAAACTGACATTCATTTCATAATTATAAATTTGAATGTGCAAGTAAAAAATCTATAATTCTGTTTGACCTAAAACGACCGCAATCTGTTGGAAGTCTGTTTACGTGCAATAACAGCTTCAAGACAATAGTAGACAATGAAAATTATTTTAAGCATCTGTGTATATGAAACACGGGATAAGCTGTGCAGCAAGTTCATCTCCTGTACTATGTAAAACCAGAACATTGTATTTTCAGTATTTTTCATGTAACGTAAGGTTTGGCCTAATTTCATTTTACCAATGTCCTTATAGGCTGTTGGCGAGAGAGGGGTTACGTACGGTATGTGATGAGTCTATACCCACCTTTTTTCTATCGTCAGTTCAAGGATGTAACCTTGTTTTCGTTTCATATTGTTACAAAAATGTTCAACAATTGTTTATCTGGCTTGCGTCAAACCTTGCTAACTAGACAGTTGAACCAGAAACAGTTACTGCCTTTTTTTAACGAACAGGTTAGATAAGTGGGTCGTTCCCAGCAAGAATGATGATCGATATTTATTTATCAACTGCAAAAGTTTCATTCAGATAATTTCATTGAACTTGAAGACAAATCAATCTTGTAATTTCCTCGAAAGGGGGCCGAAGGCTGCCAGAAGGGGTCACCTATTTTAACTACTCACACCAATATACAATAGTGTGTTGTCTGACAGTCAATCAGTAGACACCAAAAATGGCTTCACATAAGGAACGCTTAACGTTGCAGTTTGTACTGTCGTGACGTCGGTAAACATGCGCATGCCATCTCTGTACATGAAACACCAAAGTCCCTTTGATAATCTCTATAGTTAAGCTTTCACAAGAGCATTGTAAACTCACTTCCCTTAAAACATGAAACTAGTGAAAATTAAGATCTTAAAAACTATCACATCGCAACAATAAATAATATATATATATATATAGACATAGAAC
>NW_013665692.1:477416-486178 GCF_000517525.1 Limulus polyphemus | reverse complement strand
CAACAATAAATAATATATATATATATATATAGACATGAACTAGGGATAAGCCAGCAATAAAACATAAAAATAAAAGATACAAAATGTAGGTAATCTTAAGTCGGGTAATACACTGTAAAAATTAGACTTTCCCAAAAGAAAGTCGTTAGGAGCAGCACAATAAGTTAATTACAGAAACTCTTAACAGAATAGAAATGTTGCATACAACATACCCAATATAACTAGTCCTAGCTAATCACAAATGTTAAGAGGAAAACTTTAAAATGGTACGAGTAGGAAACATTGTACAGCGCTTAGTTCCCGCGTATTCTCCTTACACAATTGTAAAATCTGGTGATGAAATTTATCTTTATTATTTATGCATTTTACTTTATATAAATAACTTACTCTTTAATTTCTCTGAAAAAACATAAATGTAATTATAAGGTCAGTTTACATGTAGTATTTATTCACTACTGAATAACTAATATTAGTATAATCCTTATCATCGCATATTATTTTTTCTTAAACTTCAAAGTAATTTTCCTAAAAAAACTAAACTCGAGGATCATATGTTCGTATTATCCTTCCTTAAAAAATCTACATTTTCTGTTTATACGTTTACTAATAGTATATGTAAACTAACCTACTTGCGGATAATCATTAAGACAGTATTAGAGTTTTAATAAGCTTAATACCTTTATATAACCATCTAATAAAACTAGCTTTGTCAAACTGCTGTGTAGTATTCCTATGGAGAGCTGATAGCGAACCTTCCATGATAAAATTCTGCATTTTTCATATTTAAGTCCTAGTAAACAACCCTTGTTAAGTTCTATATGTTTTTCATATGTACATCCTAATTAATAACCATCCCATGTCCAAGTTACGTGTAGTGTCTCATATCCAAGTTCTCTGCTCAGTTATTTTCAAGTGAAACAAAATTTAATTCAATTTTTTCTGATATTATGTTTGATAATAACCAGAATAAAACTACTATCGCTGTAAGAGATTAATAAAGTGTGGAGATATACCAATATAAAATCAATAATAAAATCAAAATAATTAAAATGGTGTATGGTTAAAGAATATTCATTAACACAAGTTTTTATTGCTGTATTCCTGTTATCCCATCCGTTTCAGCTTCTGATAAGAAAACTTGCAACAAGATTGCTTGCAAATAAAAAATACTACAACCAGTTAAGTTCATTAAAGATCTAATCAAAAACTATCTATCTTCATTTCCGATAAATATTCCAAAACATCACACGCCGTTAGAACGCTTTATTTGAGTTCTTGTAAGCTGGTTCATTGTACTTCTCTGAACCACTTGTACGTTGATGCACATGTGAAAGACAATTTTTATATTCAGTTATTTAAAGGTGTAGAGGAAAATGACTCATTGCAGAGTTCAAAATGCATTATAAGAATTGTTACGTCTACTTGGATAATGCTGGATTTTGTTTTGAGATCGCCACGTGACTTATAATTATAAAACGCACATCCACGAATCTTCTCATTTTTCTCTACTTCTACATAGAAATTCATAACACTTAAATGAAAACTGAAGAGAGAAAAAGTTATTTATGTTAACACATTTACTGTAATAGCAATGGCATGGAATTTGTATAGACGTTTCCTAATCAATTTATGGGATCATAAAATATCCATTTTCGTACTGTGACTCAATGTTAACTTAATCCTTAGAATTACTCCATTTCCTCTAATGGACTTCAGTCACAGTATGTTTAAGTGTATGTCTGCTCTTAGAGAATAATTAATAAAAGCTACAGATGAACAATACTTTAACTAAATAGAACATAAATAATAATTATTTTATAAATTAACTAATTTGAGTAATTTCATGTAACAATCTTTCTTGAAGTACTTGATTTCGTGAATCATTAAACAAGAGATCTAAAGTATATAATGATTAAAATGCATTGCATCTTTAGTCGATAACAGCACTTTCAGCTGAAACGATATTTCTAAGTGTGCTTGTTTCGATAATATATTAATCAACGATATATTTAAAATGTCTACTTTCCAAAATATACAGAAACATGTACTAGAATGTATGTATATTTTATATGGTATCACGGTTAATGTATTTTTCTGTTTAGGGAAGAAGGGTATGAAGTGTTCTTATTGAAGTTTACAAGGTCGAAGTGATAAAGAGCTCTGATGTCTTCGTGCTGTATTCTGGAGATAATAGAACAAAAGATCACAAGTTCAAGAGTTAAATAAGATAAGTTAAACTCTACTTAAGACAGCTTGTAATATGGTGATTGGATGATGGAGTAAGTTGTCGACAGTTACCGTAATCCTTTTAGAAACAGTTTAGAAAGGAAATCGATGATTTCTTTAAAAACAAAAAGTTCGTTAAAGTGTTTACTTTTCTCAAGAATGGTTGCGCAAGGACTGCCTTGAAAGATCGAAATAATTCCTTGTTGTTGTTATGTATTAAAATTTCGAATAGTCTAAAACTGAGTTAAATTATAATTTAAATTTAGTATTTAAATAAATATGTTTTAATAAAAAAACAACAATTTGTCGGTGGGCCATTCCATGGTTTGGGCAACATTCTCAAAATGTTGGAAATATTTATCAACTTTACTTTCATTAAATGGTGATACTTTAACATATCAATTAAGTTCAAAGTTGTCATTTTGCCTTGATCAATCGGAATTGAGGCTCATTTCCATTTCTTTCAGTCTATTTTCTTTTTCTGCTTCAATGCGAGCTTTTTCGGCCTTGACACGTTTATTTTTCTTTCAGCTTCAATACGAGCTTGTTCTTTTTCGGCTTCGATATGATATTGTTCAAGCTCGAGTTGTTTTAGTTTTTGCTGGATCTATAACTTATTTGTATCACTCAACCACGATTGGCTAGTGGATACACTAGAGTATTCCTCTAATACTTCCTCAGGCAACAAATCATCATCGACTAATGTTTCGAAAATATGCTTTTTTTAGTTAATTTTTTCTCATTGATCTTTTAACTTCTAGTTCTAAAACTTTGGCAATTTCGAGCAATTCATTTCTGTTATATTTTTCTAGTTGTTATATGGAGGGTACTACAAGAAAATCTTGTAATCAGACATGATCAAATCTTGTTGGCACTGATAAATAGAAATTCAATTGTGATTTAAATTTTAATTTAAATCGAATTTTGTATCTGATTCAGATCTCGGACATGAGCCCCCCAGTTTATTATGTTACATATTACAATTTAGAGTAGTCTGAAACCGAGCTAAATGAGAATTTAAATTTAGTAGTTAAATAAATTCCGATATATATCCAATTTATGATATTTGCCAACAAGATTGATACACACAGTTTTCTTTTTAATACAAATATGTTTTAATATATAAACAACAATACAATTTACAATAACAGTTATTACAAATAGTTATTACAAACAATGATTTATATACAAAAGTTCCACAAGCTTACAAGCAGTACAAAGTTTTCTTTCATGTCAGGAACTTCCTTGATATCTATCGAGGATTCACGATGAGCGAGTTAATTTCGAGTTGACTTATGTACAATTCACTTAATAGGGAGCCAGCTAGCCATGTAGTTCTCGCTGATCACACGCCGATTACAGGTCAAGTTTCCTACCGATGACGTTAGGTAATGTTTTCGTAAAAGTACTAATGTCTGATGTGAATCCACTGAAGTTGAATGATTTATAATGTTAGAAATGTATAGATGTTCCTGGTCAAATATAAAAATTACATTTATAGTTTACGAAGTTTATAGCACGCCAATTACAGCAACCCAATAATATATACTGTTTTTTTAGGCACGTTTTTTTAGTTGGTTATATTTATAAGTGTGTGGGGAGTTTCTCAAAAATTCAGATTACGTAACAATACAAAGCTACTCTGACGTTTACGTACACACATATATTGTTGATTCTTACACTTGAGAATCTTCTAAAACCTTAGAGAATAGGCGGGAGTTTGCAATACACAATTAACAGTATACTTTATGTACATTTCTCAATATAAATTAAATTTCAACAAACATCGATATTAGAATAAATACATAATAATAAATACATCACAAAATGCAATACGATTACAAGAACATTCGCAGAAATATGAGAAGCACAATGTAGCTTAATCTATCTTTAAAACTCTATTTTACGCTTTATGCAAATTGTACATTTATCGGTATACCACACATCAAAGGGTAAATAATTAGAAATTCAGCGTTGTTATGATTATATTGAAACTATATTTTACAATAAGAAATTATACCTCCTTATGAATTGTGTGTTTATATGATGTGACTTCTAAAATATTACAAACTTTTAAATACTTTGTTTGTGTTTAAGCTTACATAAAATAGTTCGTATGGTTACACATTTTAAGACTGGTAGCAAAACACTCTAAAAATAAATTTCCAGTACTAACATGCTTAATAACAAGATTTTTTGAAACAGTTATTAAATAACATCTGTCCCGTTCAAGATCAAGCTATTTGGCGCAGGAAATTCTAACTTAAATAGCGACTTTTAGAAATTTTTTTTCAATGAATTTATTGTATTTTTTAAAAGCTCCCATTTCGAATGTTTCTTCTTGTTAGAAACAGTTCAATATTTATCCAGCTAAATTAAACGGAATGGTAATATTTAACGTTTGTACATAAATGCTCAAACTTATGCAAATTCACAAACAATAAGGCACATTTTATGTCATTATCAATCAAACTTAAGCAGAAAATTATTATGTTGTACGAAAAGATAAAACACTCTTCAGTTAAGTCATTTAACATACACAAAACTAGAAGATTATTTCGAAGAGAGTTTTTGTCTGTTTAATAACATAGGCCTGCGAATTTAAACTTCATAAAAGTTGTTTTGGTTTTAATAACGGATTTCCCAAATTCAGCTACGCAGATTACTAAAATAATATTCTTTTTTTTTCTATCACGAAAGGAGTTTTTTACAAATCGGGAAGAGAAAAACTCTTACTTAGATCAAATAATTATTTCGTTTACCACAATAATACAAGAAACCATTAAAAGAACAGTAATATTACATTATAATTCTCATCCTCCACTATATTTTAAGAAACTAAGAGTTATAATATTAGAGGTATTTAGTAAAATCCGTAACATTTCTAATGAATATGACATTAGAACCCTTACCATCCAAAATCTACACATATTGTTCGAATAAATGGCTATCCAACATTCTTCATTGAAACAATTGTGCGATATTAAATAACCACACGAACTGACATTCTTTCATAACCTACTACAGATTTTTCAAGATAACCATTGAATAAAGTAGATTTATTTTAAAGAATAGCAATAGATCTTCAAATACTGAAGTAAACATTTCTTTATTCCTTTGTATTATTAAATATACAAATTCTCATGCATTTGATCTTTCTGATACAAACAACTCCTCCACACTTTGGCGCTAACGTTTCATCAGATACTGACAGCCTTCTACGCAAGTCAGGTTTTTATACATTTCAACACACGAACACTCAGAATTACATTCACCTATACATATTAATATGGCTATTCTTTTAACAATAGCTAACACTAATGTTTCTTCATTGATCGCTTTATCATCAAACATTAACTTTTACCAGTACTTTTGAGAGGATTTCTCGCACGGATAATGGCTCAAACCTACACTTGAATGAACACCATACAAATATCATGACAACAGTAAAGTGACATTTACTTGGCAAATCCCTTAAATTTCAGATTATTTTACAAACCATCGCCGAGCAACTATTCGTCATTGTAAATAATCAATCAAACAAATGAAAGTAATTCTAAAACATGGAAAAAAAAACACTTAGAATACTAGTGAGGTCAGTATTTGTACAAGATAATCCTTGCACAAAAACAAAAAAAAGCTTTACGAAAAAGTATGGACTCGAGGACTCCTATAATATAAATAATATTGTCTACCAAATTACTTGTACTATATATGGAGCTACCTATATCGGAGACATAGGCAGACCGACGTACGACTGCTTTGCTAAACAAATAAAACCTATAAGATCTCGAAAAAAGACAAAATCGAAAAACTTGCGGATAAACATAGTCTTTCTATCTCATAAAATCCACTCATGATCGCATTCTATGAAAATTTTTGGATCAGAAATATAAAGGAGCTAAATTAATTAAAAAAGAACAAACTTAAGTACTGGCTAGCCATTGTTTCTCCATTTCTTACTTAAAAGTTTACATTTTAGCAACATTATTTCTGTTTCGTACCAGGTGTGAGAACTTTAAGGATTTTTTACTTCAGGATTAACAGTATAACTCCGGTTATCCAAATTTCTAATTTTTCTGGAACTTGTTTCTATGTTAATCAGTTTAAAAATTACTCTCCTCCCAGGGGCCTGGCATGACCTGTTGTTAGAGGGTTCGACTCGCAATGCTCGGGCATCAGGATCGAAACCCGACATCGAATATTCTCGCTCTTTCAGCCGTGGGGTCGTTATAATGTGATGGTCAATCTCACTATTCGATTAGAGTACAGAATATAGTGAAGGTAGAAAAATTGGTATATATAACCTGATAAAATTATATTAAAGCAAAGCAGCAAAAGTATGATCACAAGCATACTACAAACGCAACAGCACTATAAGCTACTCTAAATAATTTCGAATATAACTTCTCTTATAGAAATTCAACCACAATATTGTATATCAGAGTTTCATAATAACCACAATAGGGCATCACAGAGGCGAACCGTGACATCAGAAACAACATGCTTAGAATCCCTATATATTTGGTTTCTGATCAGTTCCCAGCCATTCGACGATGCAATGCCACCAGGGTTAAATGTGGATGGAGATTTTTTCACGGCTCTTTTCGAGGAAGGATGTCGAAATTTGCAAAAGATGTTTGTTTGTTGCAAAGCAGAAAGCTACACAATGGGCTACCTATGCTCTGCCCACCACGGGTATCGAAGCCCGATTTTAAGAGTTTAAGAAAGCAATATGATTCGACACACACACACACACTCCAGTGAGTCAGGAGTGCAAGATTAAGGTTCTAGTTACTAAAGGAAATTTTCTTACCCAAAAAACCCACTGTGATAAGCCTCATAATATATTCCAGTATTGTCGACAAGATAGCAAACAAGGGTTTTAAGTTGGCGAAAGATCACAAGCAAAATGTTCGTAAGCTTCTAGTCAGCCCTTTAAATAAACAACTGTTCTTATGAGAAAGATGGACAAAAAGAGTTGGGATTACATCAGTTCTGTTAAGTTCTCCAATACAACTATAAAGGATTTTTGTTTGTGCCTTCGGTCGATTAAAACGTAGACTTTGAAGCCAACTCCATTTACATCGGAGAATTTATCAAACTTTTGGTTTAAGTCTGGCATTACCGTTCTTTGGGATACCTTATTATTATGGAAATTTCCATAGTTTCGGTGAATAATGCTTAATCACTTCCATCAGACTGGGATTATAATATTTTTTTTCTCTTGTAGCTAGGTAATGTAATGTTTGTTTCAGAAAAAAAGCCACATGAGGTTATCTACTCTATCCACTGCAGGAATCGAACCCTGGATTTTAGCGTTCTAAGCTCATAAACTTACCGCTGGCTCTCAGAAGAACAAATATAAAAATATAAAACCTATAGAGAAAATGGCTGAAAAACCCGTTAACAATAACAATTTTAAATGATAATATAATAAACAGATGAATGAAGCCCAAAGATCACATTCATACGGTGGAAACCGTAAAACATCACTACAGTGTCAAGTTTACAAAAGTATCAACGAAGTTCGTTAAAAACTACTATACTGATAACAGCAATACAAAGGAAATCTAAACAACAACAAACTTGTAAAACAGCAGGCATGCCGTTGATGTTTAAAATGGTGAAATATTGATGAAACTTTTAGAATGATAAGATACCAGATTTAGCAAAGAAAAACGTTAAAAAACGGCTGCTAAGATAAATTTCTAGACTTACTGATAAGTGCAAGTAAATAATTGTTTACTTGCACATATCGTCCTCCTATTTCCAAAGAAATTTTCCAAATGATGTTAAAATAAGTTTCAGTCGCTTTTCTCATTCATAGATATAAGTAGGAGACGTCGTTCCTGAGCATATGCACATCAAATATGAAATAAACGGAACACGTACTTCAGTTACAGGAGAGGACCAGCTATTATTTTTTTTCCTTTCCCGTTTATCAGTTATAATATATACAATGTTATGAACAACTATGTTAGATTATTTGTTAGTGCAAGATAACACCAATTCTATTGACTAGACAAGCATTTTAACTCCTGTTTATACTTACCTTTAAGAACACTATTGGCTGTGCTTTGCGATTTAACAATAAAAATGATGTTTCCTTTGCTTGTGGACCCGGCATGGCTAGGTGGTTAGGGACCTCGACACGTAATCTGCGGGTCGCGGGTTCGAATCCCCGTCCCACCAAACATGCTCGCCGTTTCAGCCGTGGGGCGTTATAATATGACGGCCAATCCCACTATTCGTTGGTAAAAGAGTAGCCCAAGAGTTGGCGGTGGGTAGTGATGACTAGCTGCTTTCCCTCTAGTCTTACACTGCTAAATTAGGGACGGCTAGCGTGTAGCCCTCGTGTAGTTTTGCGCGAAATTCAAAACAAACAAACAAAACCTTTGTTTGTAGAAGCTATTTAACCATGGTTGAAATAAAGAAGCCAATCTTATGTTTTTAATCTCCAAATCTTTCCAACGAAGCTAGATACTCCTGTTTCTCAGGTTTTACAATCGTTTTCTGTTATTGTTTTATGAATT
>NW_013665692.1:468070-477266 GCF_000517525.1 Limulus polyphemus | reverse complement strand
CTTTACCAACGAGCTAGATACTCCTGTTTCTCAGGTTTACAATCGTTTTCTGTTATTGTTTTATGAATTCTTCTTTATCAGTTGACCAGCTTCTAATGATTACGGTCTTCTAACAAATACTCAGTATTATGAATAATTTTGTATTTTGATTTTTTGTATACTAAAGATGATTGTAAATGCACTGGACGATGATAGCCACAAAGTAATATGTCTTAATGGTGATTACGACACGCTAAACATAGCTTGTACAGGGCTATAGCTGTGTAATTGGGGAAGGAACGATTGAAAATGACCGCTTTGTCTAAGATCAGGATTAAGCTAAGGTGAGTAAAAATCTGCATAAATATATATAAACTATAATTCGAAGTGGTTTCTCTTCAAGATGAAAATATATAAGAAAACTCGAATCCTTTCTTTTTTCCAAACTCTTCTTTATTTAACCGATTTCATGGCATCACAAGTTATTATTCGTATAAAACTACGAATACCATAAAACAAATAAACACTTTTCTTGAAAAGTAATAAGTCTACGATTGAAATTTGTATAAAATATATAAAATTTACTTTTTTTAACTTTTAATTTTTTATTTTTTAAGAAACTCATTTTCCAAGATAAATTATCTTATTACTAAAACTATGACATCAAAACCTCATTAAAACCAGTCTTTAACTTAACATCAACATTAAAACATTTTAATGGTAACGATAAAGCTACTATCATACAATACAAAAATTCCACAGACTACAGATATTATTTTTGTCCTGAATAACCTAAATGTTTCCTTAGAATAATCCACATTATGCTTAAGGTATATCTGCATAAGCATCCATAGATACACACAGATTCACACAAACATATATATATATACACACACACACACATATGTATATATAATAACTTCCTTTTTTTATGGACAAATAACAAAAATAAAATCACATACCAGTTTTACAAAATTTGGTTCACATAAGAAACTCGTCAGTAAATGTGTATCTTAAATCATTTTTATGATTACTTTTAAGCTTAAGCTTCATTTATAGGTCTCACTCACCCAAAACAGTCTTGCTTCACAACGTTCTTTCAACCCCTGTAAGGACGTCTTTTCCTTCTTATACATTATTCTTTTGTCCAGCATTTTGTCATTACTTTTTTCCTGTTTTATATTATTTCAGCTAGTTTCTGAAAGGTGACTTCTATCTGTCTCTAGGTAGATTATAACAACATTTAACCCTAATGATTTGATGCTTTCATTTTAGTTTTTGCTCTTGTAGCTTGTGTTTTAATATAAAATAATCTAGTGCATCACGATTGCGCAGTAAAAATCGATGTGGCACTTCCCTGTCGTGTCCTTCCCGTGATGCAATGCGCATCTATCATTTATGATACCTGAGCACACGTGTTTCTAGGTGTAGATAAAACCATATGCGGGACTGTACGACAGCTGGAAAGAACGAGATGCTTTCTACTACGTATAAGCACAAATATTGTTCAACTGCTTTGATGACCCTTGGTTGGTCAGGGCAAATGTGTTGAAAATCTGGGGCTCGATAGCCCGCAGTAGAAAGAGCACATATAGCCTGTTCTTCTTATGGTTTATAGATTTTTATATTTATTTAAGATAAAATCCATGTAACTTCCAAACTACATAAAAACAAAGCTCCACTAATAATAGCTGGCTGTTTAGGTAACTGGGACTATTATGCCAAATATATATATATGTTTGCCTAATTGACTTTTCCTTCTTCATTGGATCCTTTGTACGCTCTGAATTTAATGTTTTTTAACTCAGTGTAGTTTTATTTTAAATCCCAAACAAGTGTTTTATATGTATTAAATGACCTTTTCTAGCAGCTTATGGCTATGCTAGGCTAATATATTATGTTCCTATGCTAAGTAAAACGGATAACAAATAATACACCATGGTTATGTGATTTTTATGAAGTATATTGAACAAATTTAAAAGATAATCGAAATTTCTAGTATTATAGAATTCAGTTCATTTTAAGGACAAATTGGGCATATGATTATCAGTCAAGTGACCTGAAATGCAAACAATTGATTATTCAACTAATCCGTTTCACATTTAGTAGCCTTATACAATCTTGTAGTAATTGTTACTATTAAGTGCCTCACACACACTCTAGAGTTCTTCAAGTTGTTCTTCACCCATGGCCATACATCTAAGTAGTGCTAAGCGATTAATAGAAATTCGGAATATTAAGATAAACACAGAAAAGGAATTTATACGATTTCTTAATACCTACATTTCGATTCGTTATTGCATAGAAACTGAGCGTCTTTTGTATGTCCACTCACAGAGAAGCACTCGGAGCCGTTGCTCTCGTTATTATCTTATCCCGCATCTAAACATTCTGTTTCTTCTCAGTGTTGAAGTGTGCTCTAAAAATAAGAAATAATAAATAACTACATTTGTGATCTTTTGTTTAGTATTCTCGTTTCATTTGTCTTTATCCCATGCAACATTAGCGAGTCTGATTAACTGATTACATTCTGGGATCGGTAGTTCTGAGGAAGCCTTGAAGCAATGAAAGCACAGAAACGCATTCTTCACATTACACATCAAATTATTTCATACGTGTAGTTGTTTGTTATAAACAAATAACGTGACAATACTTTCACAAGTGGAGAAGAGCATCCTATTTTAGTCAGAAAAAAACTAAAACTTGTCAGTCAGCATTCAAGGTGAGTGATAATTTAAATATAAACCATACAGACACACACATATATACATGTACACACGAACTGTTTCGTACTTATAATTCTTATTCGAGGTATTCAACAAGGCAAAAATAACAAATTACCATTGTTATGTATTTATTAATAAATCAAATGTCGGTTTCGTAAAACTGTTCTTTTTTGTTTGATGCCAGGGATGACCTGATGGCTAGGGCGTTCGACTCGGAATCTGAGGATCGCGGACTCAAATCCCATCACCGAACATGCTCGTTCTTTTAGCCGTGAGGGGGTGGGGTTATGATTTAACGGTAAATCTCGCTATTCATTGGTAACCCAAGAATTGTTGGTGAGTGGTGTTGATTAGCTGTCTTCCCTCTAGTTTATCATTCCTAAATTAGGGACGGCTAGCGCAGATAGCTTTGCGTGAAAATTTAACAAACTTTCTTGTATGACGTCTCGTATTATTTATTGAGTTAATGGACACCAAATCATCCGTTATTTATTTTTTGTCATTGTTTTTAAAAATGAGCTAACTAGAATATTCGATAATCAGGATTATTTACAAATATTGATTGGATAATCGAATCTAATTTCAAAAGTAATAATTGCTCAGTACTACCTCGAAGACTATATAGACTAATGGAAGCCTACCAATCACAGCAGGCTGTTGTGAATTGGCTAGTGTCTCAAAATATTATCAGCGAAATATGAATACGCAGACTAAAGCAGATCACTATCCACAACACAAGCAGACGAACGCTATCTGTCAGTTTTAGTTCGCTGCAGTAGTACTGAACCGAACGTTCGCTAGGCAACTGGACGCCATCCCAGTGTACAGACGTTTTGAAACAGACTTCATAAGGCTGGCCTTGTGCCAGATAACCAATGAGGTGCTTTGTGCTCACAACAAGGCATGGTGTAGCTTGAATATGTGGAATAATCACGAGCACTGCATATATTGTGATCCAAACTTGTAAAATAAAACAAAATCTATTTCAACATATCATTAAAAAAAACAGTAGATTATATAATTAGCTACTAAGAAATCGTTAAGTTGAGGCTAGTAAAAAAAATTATTTGAAAATAGCAACTTACTGTTTAAAGTTAATTTTCTTTTGCTATTTCATTTTATCCACAAAACTTGTATATATTTTCGGTCTAAAAGGTTGCACGTGTTCTGTAGTATTCGAAGTGTGAGTGTATTTTCATGGATAGGAAAAGTATGTTTATCTACACCATAATTTCCTGTTAGAAGTGGTCTAGTGGTTAGTTTAGCGGATCTGAAGGTTCGTGGTTCGCGAGACACTTTCCTGAAAAAAATATCGCGCTCCGCACTTTGGGGTTGTGAGTGCGATATAAGAGTGACGGTTAAATATTTTAAATCCCATTATTCGATTAGAATAGCCCAAGAGTTGATGGTGGGTGCTGTTGACTAGATATCTCCCTCGTAGTCAATCAGTTCAAAACTAGATACGTCTAACGAAGGTAGTCCTTTTGTCGCTTTACGCGAATATCCAAGCAAACCTATCTATTGCAAGATGTAAATATCTTAGGTGTTTAATAAACCTGTTACGCAACAATGCAGTGTTAAAAAAGAAACTCACACGAGCCCACACAGAGGCTAAGTTTCTTAGAGGATCTAAAAACCTTGTTTTATGCGAGAAGGCATAAAACCTTTCAAACATATGAAAGCTTGTATTGCAAGTGAACGTACGAAAATCAGACTTTCTTCAGAGTTTTCAATACAAATGAGCTGACCTGGTAAAGACAAAACCTTGTCGAAAAGTTGTACTGCTGTTTCTATTAAGTGAAGAAAACCTGCTACTCGTAGATAAACACCAGGCCATGCCAACCCTAGGCATGGTAAAAACTGACCTTCATGGGCGATAACATATTTGAGACATTTTTTTCTGATACTGGTTTTTATACACTTCTCACAAGCATGAAACAGCAGTGGCGCTAGAACAGGGAAGACTACTGTGAATTTTATATTCTCTGTATTTTGATAACGTATATTTCACGATGTAAAAGTTCAATTAGCTGTTGATGAACAATTTTCGTTGATATGATGAACTATCATTAAATACATAATCCAAAACTAGGAATGATTTGTTTTGTTCATTTGAATAGAGAGCCTATTCACATTGCAACTTTCTTGAGCAGTAACACAACTAATTTCTTTCAAACCTGTCGCTTGAAGCGCAGCGACTACTCTGACTACACTTCTCGGGCTCCGTGGACAATCTTAAGTTTGACTTAAGATATAACTACCCACTATTAATTGAATTCAGCTGATAGCATAAGACTTAACATTGATGAATAACTAACTGACTTAAAGAATTGTTTCGAATTAACCTTCATTGCTTGCTTCCTATAAACATACTGGCGCCACCTACTGAGTCATTCTGTAATCGAAACAAATATTTAATGTAATATGAAATTTATAGATTGCAAAAAAAAAATATTAATGAACTCAACCAAATTTCCATTACTTGCTTACTCAGATGAATTTACTAACAAAAAATGTGTGTACTTTAAATACATTATTCTCCACCTTCAAATTTCAACATTAATTGAAACGAATTGGAAAAAAATTTGAACAGTTTTACATTTGCTAAGAATATTCATTTGTTAGATAATTATAACTTAGAAATTTACAAGTTTAAAGCTAAAATAACTGAATAATCCCATCAACCAAATCAAGCTTTTATTTCTAATATTACCCTAAAGAATATTACACTACACGTAACGTTTTATACAATGAAAAAATAATAATATACTTATCTATATTACATTACAATTTATTCAGCAATATTGTATTAAATATGTAACAACTACAAGAATATGATGCGTAATACATATTTCATATTATCATACAGAGTCCATTGAAGAGCTCTACCCCCACACACCCTCCCCATATCAGCTATCAGGAGCGATTTAAAAATTTTCCATACATTGTGACTGTCGCTGACATGAAAAGATAAACTGTTTTTAGACAGGCAGGGTTGTCATAATATTCAACTTGATCCGAAAAAAGTATCTCTACTTAAATGAGACCTAGGGGTGAGTTTAATGGGGGTTGAAACAGCATCAAACCACTGCGAAATTGTACAAAGAGAGCCTGAATTAGTTTCAGCTTTTTTTGATAATCAAAAAGAATAAATTGACACTTCTTAATGTAAAAAAAAAAAAATCCTGTTTATTTTATAGCATGTGACCCCCACTTCTGCCCTCAATTAACTCTTTGTATTTTTCTGCTCCATATATTACCCCTTCCCCCAAACTATGATAAGAGTGGATGGATATATTTTCAAAGCCAATTTCCTTGTACGTGTGTTTTTTTTATAGCAAAAGCCACATCGCGCTATCTGCTGTGTCCACCTATGGGAACAGAACCCCTGACTTTAGTGTAGTAAATCCATAGACTTACCATTTCATTGTAATCTTAGTAATCATACACAGGAATATCAAACCTATTCTGAAATACTAACAGTTACCTTAAAATTGTCTCCTTTTCTAGCTTGGATTTTATACTTCTTAATATTTTTGGTGTATTTCCATGCAATATTATCCGTCGAGACGAAGTTTTTATTGGAGAATATATATCGCCGTATGAAGATATATTTCTAATAACTTGTGCTTTGTACAGAGTTTTTTTTATCCCCACATTTCGTTAAGTTAAAACTAAAGTGAAATTGTGAAACTAATAGAAAAGTTGTTGTCAGTTTAGATTACTGAATTATTTTTAATGCGTTATTACGTATTATGGAGATACCCCAGTACATAGCTAATTTACTCATTTCCATGTTTCTATTCTACAAGACTGAGTCTCTTCATTATATACTCAGGAGAATGGTCCGATATTCGATAATAAATTTATTAAGATAGCTTAATTCGTTTAGAAAAAAAAAGTTTTCAGCTTTTTTTATTTTAATTTTTCATTTCCGAAAATTTCCGGAGGTGGAAATGGGATTCCCCTTCATAGATGTGTATCGAATCAAGCTGACGCATTCCATAATGTATGAACGCTAATGTGAGAGCCTTTGTTATTATACGTCTTGGTAGAAAAGGTTGTTATTATACATACATCTACACTAAAGTGTTGATGAAGATATTTCTGAGCAACTTTTTTGTTTAGAGGAAAAACTTTGCAGTAAATTCTAGATACATTTGGCATGCAAGTGAGTAATATTAATTTCTTGTGAGAACATCAAGAACATATTGAACATTTACTTGTACATTTCGAGCCCACGGAGCCATGTTGTTTCTACTTGGTTTTATCCTGTATTATGTTAATTTATACATTAAATCTTTCTGCAAGTCATAAACTATTGTTTACCATATATCAGTTGATGAAAGTACAATTAAATGTGTGTCCAATAAATATATGATAAAAGTAATTATTGTTTTTACACTTTTTTTTCCCAACTAGAATAAGAGGATAATGATTTCGCAAATTATAATTTGATCTCGACAATACACATATATATAAATAGTGAATCGAAAAGGTAACGCATAAGGTCTACAGTCGAATGAGATCGAAAATGCTTGGTTTTATGATAAGCAAGAGTTATTTCAGCTGAGCTAACACTTCGGTCGAGTGTGAACCAAATCTGTTTGATACAGGCTCGCAATCGTTGGAAGCCTGGTTCGATCCCATTGGTAATTCTTACCAGACAAACCTGTAGAGTTTTAGTACCGCCAGCCTGGTTCGATTTCATCTGTAATTATCAACCTAATCTGTTTAGTAGTAGCCTTCTGTTGAGAGAAGTTTAGCTCGAATTCATTTTAATTATTAACTTAATCTGTTTAAGACCAGTAATATGGAAAACAGAACATCGTTAATTACTTTTCGGAGTTATGTATAGATATATTACTAGATGTACTTCCGCAGGTTCCCCTAAAGTGTTCTGTTTCGAGAGTAAATAAAACCAAAATTAAGAGTAACAAATATTTGTATTTCTTACTTTTGAAGCTCTTATGTCGTGCTGTGTTGTAGCCTACAGAGTGCATAATTCTTCTCCTGATTCATGGAATGCGCACGTTTTATTGATGTCAAGACAGTACAAATTGCAACGTTAAGCGTCCCTTATGTGACGGCATTTTAGTGTCTACTGACCGACATACAGACGACATACTAGTGTACGGTGATGCGAATGGTTGAAACACGTGACTCTACCACGCGGCCTTCGGCCCTCTTTCGGGAAAATATAGTGGTTAGAAAATACAGGCGTTGTAAAGCTTTTTATTCAATTACATGGCTGCTCTACTCATGGTAAGTAGATATATACATATCACAACAAAGATACGTTTTTCTCAATAAGTTGTTTCAAAAGAAGTCATACACACTTAGTTAAGATTACCACTGAAAATTTGCCCAGTAAAGATACACATGACCGTCCACATAAAATATATGCAAGTTACTGAATCTCCCTGAAATTTCATCAGCGGTTTCCCGCAACGTAAGCCGACTTGTAAATCACAGTGTAGTCAATCAACCCCAAATATATTCTAGTACTGTTTAGCAATATCGGTTGTATTCGAAACATCTCCAGTTTTATTACAAAACTTAAAATCTCGTAATATCGAAATCTTACTACCTGTTTTAAGAATTGTATCAATATTTTTTTTGTAAATGAAATAACGACTTACGTCTCTAAAATGTATCTTTAATTGTTGCAATATTTCGTTATTAAAGCTTCGCCAAGATCTATCGCTAATCTACAAGTTTGTTAATCCAGTTGAAACTAAAATGGAACTCTGTCACCAATCAATCGAAAATTAATTTACGTATCTAAAAAGTTCAGATCATATTAAAAATATTATCAAACTGTACAAACATTCCTGAACTTATAATGGTAGATAAATTACATATGTAAAATCAATAGGTGAACTATTAAAACTTATCTTAAGTCTAAATCTTGGCATTACAGATAAGGTGTTATAATTATAATGTTACTTTATTGCGTCTTTCTTTATAAAATCACTTTGAAGTAGCTATGGAAACATTGAGCACTGTAGTACGTCATGTTATGTAACAAATAAATTGTTTTAATAAATTAATTACATGAATATGCAACACGTTGAACATATTTTTTATTGTGTAATATAAAAAGCAAGTAGTAAATGCTCAAATAATTTCTTTAACCAAATTGTTTGTTTGTAATTAAGCACAAAACTACACAATGGGGAGGGGGGGACTTTAACCAAATACAAATACCTATGTTAAACAACAAAAGAAAAGAAGTGTTTCGAATTAGAAAGATAATTTTTTTAGTAACAGATTAACACTGAAATATCCTAACTCGAGAACAGTATTTAAAGACTTTTAGACCACAAAAATGGTCAGTAACTTTTAACCTGATTTACTTTCAATCACCGCAAACATTCATGTACAAATTGAAACCGAGTGGAGAAAAAAAAGAAATGTATTTTTGCAAGCATGATTGGATTCTGTGACCTTTGAACTTTGTCCAGTAATTTAAATGTATGATTACATAT
>NW_013665692.1:461134-467787 GCF_000517525.1 Limulus polyphemus | reverse complement strand
ACTGTAAACGTGTTTGAAATATTTGTGAAAAGACGCAATTCGAACGAAAATACTTTTAATCGACGACGTCCTTGCTTGACAATAATTCCTTCACAAAAGAGTCAAATGGAGGAAATCTTATCTCAATCAAAAATAGAACACTAACACTTATAAGGGGAAAAGCTCTCTTATTGGCATTTCCTTGTTTTGGTTTTATGCCCAAAGTTCATACGAAATGTAATATTCAACTAAGAAAAAAAAAACTTATTTTTCGTCTTATCTAATTTTAATTATTATCCTTCTCAAATTCTTGGATTTATACTCTTAAAATAATCATGGACATTAACAGTTACCACATATCGCAAAACGATCAATAATTATACGCTTATTAACCGAGAAACATAATTATGCTACCGAAACTTAGTTAACTATGATTAGTAAACTGAAGGTTAATAAACAATACTAATTAAAGCGTTAATATGCATTTATACTGTTGAAAACCTATACCAGAACCATAATAATTATATAATCCATATGATTCCTGCATCATAATAAAAACACAATTAAATCTTATGGTTTATATAAGATTACCCTAAATGCAGCATGTCATTTTCTGCTCTACATATTTTAATTCCAAGAACTGTCTAAATTATAGATTTTATAAAATATTTTTAACAATCATGCAAAAATTACTTCAAACTACAACCCGTATTACAGAGATTTCGGGACAAAGAAAAATGAAAGTTCCACGCGTCAAAAAAGTTAGACTCAATAAGCCCTCGAACCATAAAAATAAAAATGAATTTTTAAAATAAATAAATAATAGAATTAAAAAAAAACAGAAGAAGCTGCTTAAAGATGTAAGTGGGAATAAAATTAATAACAGTTGCGTGTTTGTATATTCAATCTTAGAAATATGCGAAAAAATATTTTTATTTCACTCAGAGGCGTAACCAAGGGGTGGCCCAACTGGGCACGCCCCGCCCCTGAAAAAATCTAGGCATATTAATCACATAGTAATTTTCAGCTTTTATGTATAATAAACTCGTTTCGTATCATTTATTAAAAAATATAAAAGTTAAATAAACACTATTACACTTGATTTGATATTTTAATGACCATTTTATTAAAAATTTAGATCAATTTTAACTTATTAGTTTATTGCCCCTTAAAATATTCTACCCACCCCCCCAGTGGAAACCTGACTACGCCACTGGTTTGACTGTGGAACATAAAACAGTTTTCACAGAAACCAAAACTCACAATAAATTACACGATAATAATGTCCGTCAATATTTAGTTTATAATGTGTTTTCCACTGTTACCAATTAGTTTATTTTTACAAATACAGAATCTATTGTGTAACATCGCAAAATACACTGTAGTTGATGAGACTAAAATAACGGGGAAGTTAAGAATGTGGAATAAAAATTGTTCAAGATAAAATTATTGCTTATTTCATTCACTACTCGGGTCACATCGTATTATAAAGCACCTGACGCCAGAATTTTATCAAAGTTGTTGGTCAACATGTAATGATAAAATATTGCACTAAATACAGTTAAGTAAGGCGTTAAAGAAAAAATACTGCTTCAGGAATTAACGATAAAGTAAGACTGTACACTGACAGTTACTAAAGACAAAGTTTTAATGCGCTTAGCAAACACCCTTTGTTGTTTTCATTTAAAGTTATTTCTTGGTTTAATACAAGATCTTCTTCAGCGATTTAGAATTGGACCCTTCGGTGGGATGTTCAACGTTTGTTGAAGCGTTAATGCTTCTGCTAACACCAAATTTAAAAGTTTCAAAAATGCGATTGCATTATTACTCACCCTATGGGTACGGATGCAGTAGATGATTTGTAGAGGCATTCTGGAGCAGTGCAGATAGTGGTTGTTTAATTATATTCACAACCAGCTAACTACACTGCCAAAGTACACCCTTTTAATCCTAGATGGCAGCACATTCCTAGACAAAAAATTTGATTGATAATATTAAAAATTTCAACTTACCATAACCAAAGGATACACAGGATAACATATAGATATATTTGTGTATATTGACAAAATAAAATGCATGTACCAGATTCAATAAACCAGCTTAGAATCAAACAATCAAAAAGTAACCTAAACACAGAAAAGCACATTCTTTTCTAATCACATCCAAAACAAATCAAGTTCACGTATACCTTGATGCTTACGTTCACGGCAAATATCTATGAAGAAAAACCGGCGCATGCTCCGTCAACAGCTGAGTCACGGGCTCTGAAACATGACGTAAATATGCTGCATGTGCAATATATGTTTATGACATGACGCAATCTCAAAGTGGCTTAAGGCCCGCAAAATGATACGCGACACAAGCCACTACATTAAACACACCTGCAGAGGTACCGTGTGACTGAAAATCTTGAACTGAAAATACGTATCGCAAGAGAAAAATTTCTACTGATCCACTGAGGTGAAAATGTTTGCTACTAGACGCTAAGAAATTTGAAGATTCGGTAAATTAAACAACAAAACACTTGTTTTACAAAATCATTACCCAAAAAATCAGTTTGGGACAAATAATTGAATAAATCCCACCTAAGAATCTTTGGTGAAGATGTCGTATAAAATAAAGGTTTAAAAAGCAGACTTGATGAAGCGTTTGCATAAAATTACGATTCGAAAAGGTCCCTTGATAAAATATTTCAGCACAGCTGTTTATTGTAAAAAATCAGATTCATAAAGGCAGCCTTGCTAAAGCAGTTGTACAAAACCAGGACCCAAAAAATAGCTTAGTGGCGTTGCGAAAATTCGGAATCACAGAAGCAAACTTACTGAAATACGTGTATAAAATCAGGATCCGACAAGTAGCTTTGTGAAACGGTTATGCAAAATTTGGATCCGAAAAAATAGTTTTGGTGAAACAGATGCACGAAACGAGGTTCGAAAAAGTACCTCTGTGAAGCAATTATACAAAACCAAAATACAAATACATAATTATGTTCGAAGTGTGATTAAACTGTCAAGTAAAGAAAATGTAAAACTGCACTTACAAAAATTCTTTCACGCAAAGTATTTTAGCTATAAACGTTTATTTGTTTTGAATTTCGCGCAAAGCTGCACGAGGGCTATCTGCGCTAGCCGATCCCTAATTTAGCAGTGTAAGACTATAGGGAAGGCAGCTAGTCATCAACACCCACCGCCAACTCCTGGGCTACTCTTTTACCAACGAATAGTGGGATTGGCCGTCACATTATAACGCCCCCACGGCTGAAAGGGCGAACATGTTTGGTGGGACGAGGATTCGAACCCGCGACCCGCAGATTGCGAGTCTAGCTTGTAACATCGTACGTTGATAATAAATATTTACCCAGTTATAAAGATTATACACTATTAATAATATTTACTTACATCACAAATTAAAACCCAATATGATAAAAAAAGAAGTATTAAATTATTGTTTCTATTTATTTGTTGCTAAGCGCAAAACTACAGAATGGGGTTTCTGTGCTATGCTCACCACGAGTATCGAAACCCAGTTTTTAGCGTTGCAAACCTTTACACTTTCCGCTTGGAGCAAATTATCGTGTAGTGATAGTGTTATTAATAAGTATAAGATGTGATAAACTACCTATATTCACACTTAGTACGCACAATAACTGTTTTTGACGCACCGTTATTACTTTGCAATGTACCTAAATCTAAAAATATTGTTAGACAAAGTTTGTAACTTAAAAACACAAAAGTAGTTTTAGGATTTTATAAAGTTGATTTAATTATGACTTTTGGATAAAGAAACTTTTTATATTATAAAACAACCAAAACTATTTCAATATTAGGTTATGGATTATATATATGGTAGATAAGATGACGCTTTATAGAATTATATTGATAACTGAGTTATAGCTATAGTACAAATCGTATAACTAAAGTTTCTTATGAGATAAAGAAAACTACACTGTTTTTTTAATTCAGCGTTATTTTATCGAGTTGATTCTGTGTATATTTTTCTTAAACTCTAAGATACCGCTTTAGTAAGAGGAGGCTTGTTTATCGCGCTCTCTCAAGGCGCAGTGTGTATTATAGTTTGTCACTTTCAAAGATATACACATGGGTCGAGGCCAAACTAAACTATGTCCAGTGGCAAAGCACTACGACATGTATAACTGGTAGAGTAGCCTAAGTGGATGACAAACGAAGTTAAGGAAGTAAACAGATATACCTTCCAGGTGAACAATCTCCTACAGCACACTAAAAAGAGGAACTGAGGACCACCTTAATTTTCAAGGCTACAAGAAAGCAGACTAAACAAAAGAATTGAGAGACATCCGTGAGACGAGACGTTTTCTGGCAATCGTGAGCTTCTAACAACATCGCCTGACTTATAGTCTACTACGGAAAAATATGGGGGCTTAAAATGTAGTCTTAGGTGTGAATGAATGGATAGAATTAAGACCAAAAAAAGGTTGAAGATACAGACGTAGTGAGACATGAATGGGTGGTAATGCACTAGAAGAATATCTGAAAATTACAACATGGAATTTTTAAGCTAAGTATCACTTTTCAAGATATTCGAAGGTAGAATATATGGTAGGAATGGTAGGAATATCTGAATCTCGCCAACAGGTTTTCCACAGCAGATACGTTTTTCTGACTTCAGTCTCAATCATTGAATTTGTTTACGATGCAAGTGTAAGCATCTTCTTTCGCAGCAAACGAAGACGAACCAGAAGTTTTCTATGAACAGCTTGAAGAAATATTCATGGGACAACTGAATTCAAAAGCTAAGTGCGGATGCGGAGAATGTATGTGGGACATACATGGTCGTATTCAAAATTGCTGGGGTGTTAGAAGCTCATTCAATTCTGCCAACAGCACAACTTGATGATAATAAAGACGGGTTTTGGAATATCATAGCTATAAAGGTAGTCTTAACCTCAACTAAAGTTAGATTACTGCTACATATACAAGGACAGAGTTGGATCAGATGTATTACTGTTTAGCTCATTGGTACAGAAGATCAAAACATAAACTGGGAAGATCAAAAACAGTCTAGACAAAACAGAGAAAAGCATAATTAAGATGTTCGAGCCAAGCTGAAATCTAATAATAAAATTTGTTTCTAGCCGAGCCGAGTTTAATTGATTTTTTTTTGTTTTGTTGTTTTAGGATTTATATGCTATATATGTCATGTTATAGTGATAAACTGATGAGCTACCACTAGAAAATACACTATGAGCTCAGAAACAATGAAGTAAACTTCAGGAAAAGCAAGTCAAAAAGTTACAACTGCTCTCAGTAAGGATATTAAATTTCTGTCCCTGTCTTCAGAATGAAAATGATACCAGTGAACTCTCTAAAGTTTATGTTTTAAAGAACAATTTCACAAGACAACATCGAGTTGCAGGGGAGAAGTTTCATACTAGATAGAGAGGAGCCAGATCAGAATTATGATCTACTGAGAGTCACGTGTACTCTTTGTGTGGTGTTATTTGATGTGGGAAACTGCGGAATAACATGAAAAAATTTACCTTGTAAACAGTGTATATATATATTTCGAACCTTAAAAAGTGTTTATGGTTTCTTTGTATTAACATATATCCATGTACATGATCAAGTTTTTTCCACGAAAACTTAGCCAATACTAGAAATCATGCTCAACTATTCCGGTTGTTGTGATACAAGTGCTCATGTAACTATTCTACACAACTTTCACACTATTGCAGTGTTAGAAATCACAACAATTCACAACTAATTCTTCGAGTTTTAACCAGCATATATTAACAAGAGATGACCAACAAAGGATAAGGTGATTTGCACTCGAAATAAACACGAAATTAAAGTTTTTGAAAATAGACATTAAATCTTATGCCAAAAGATTTTTTTTCACCTGAGTTTCATTTACGAAATTATATGGACTCAATAAACATGGCCACATATTATATTCAGAGTCGGAAAAGAAAAGAAAATAATTTCGTAGATTTAACCGTGTATGGACATTTTTCATTGCGATTCAATTGTTTGTTGTGATTCTACGAAATCACTTATCATGATAAGTATAGCTTTTTATGAGTTTAAATAAGTTTTGTCTTGAAAACACGCTGCTTGTTAGGAAAATAAGATAAAATTGCCTAAAACACTCAGCCATACGACATTTCTAAACATCAAATAAATTACTTAAATACAAAAGATCCTTACCTAAAATAATTCTGTGAATTCACCTGATGAAATCAAATTAATTTGAAGAAAATTGAAGTTCACGCCTCCACCCCCTCCCCACAAAAAAAAAACTTTAGCATTTGAGATGGCACCTGATAATTTACATCGCTATGGCTACTATCATACGAAAATAATCTTAGCTATTTATTAACTGTTTGAAATGTATTTTTGAATGGTAAATGATAAGACAGAGCAAGTGATATCTTCATGATCGCCCACAAGGAGTACGATTGCTAAAAACAAAATTTGTTATGATCTTACTCAAGTTCAGAAACCTCAGTTTTCTCATTTAACAATCAAGATCAAGCTGAAAAATATCATTTTCTCATTTAGCAAGTCCATTCAATCAAGATCAAGCTGAAAAATTTCATTTTCTCATTTAGCATGTCCATTCAATCAAGATCAAGCTGAAAAATTTCATTTTCTCATTTAGCATGTCCATTCAATCAAGATCAAGCTGAAAAATAT
>NW_013665692.1:457705-460611 GCF_000517525.1 Limulus polyphemus | reverse complement strand
TGTTCAAGGGCTGCATCTTACTGATGTTTTGAACTTACTTATATAAGGGTGATATGTAATTCGGTTTTTACCAGCATCTACTGACGATGTTCAAGGGCTGCATCTTACTGATGTTTTGAACTTACTTATATAAGGGTGATATGTAATTCGGTTTTTACCAGCATCTACTGACGATGTTCAAGGGCTGCATCTTACTGATGTCTTGACTTACTTATATAAGGGTGATATGTAATTCGGTTTTTACCAGCATCTACTGACGATGTTCAAGAGCTGCATCTTACTGATGTTTTGAACTTACTTATATAAGGGCGCTTTTCAAATCCTTTATAACATTCACGACTTAAGATGTACAGCACAGATGTACTGTGTTGACAAGTATCGACTGTTCGTTTACCTGCTGAACATGTGCAGTACCACCCCTTGATTGGTTTAATGAATTTGCTCTTGCAGAAGAATCGGAGGGAACAACAAAAGTGGGATTAATGTCAGAGAAAGTTAATGGTGTGTCAGTAATAAAAATAACCCAATGTGAATTCTGCTTTAGAAAACCAACCTTACTACCTCAATAACAAATCACTAACATTACTCTAGTTATGATGTCAGAATCATTTCATCCACTGATCACTATGAATTGTTACACTACATTTGTACCACCAACAATGTTTCACGTTTTGTAGTTTGCGACTTGAAAATCCAACTAGTCATGATAAAAGAAAAACGTTATTATGACAAAGGTAACTGTGTGTGTGGTAAGTTCGGCTTTCCGATTTTAAATATTTAAAACTAAACTAGTGTCAATTATTTGAGACTGTATTGTATTAACTTCGCTAAAGAACACGAAATTCTGTGTAAAAGTTAAAAAAAAATAGAAATAAAAGTTTTAAATTATAAAGAATTACACGAATTTATTTTTTAATACAATATAAATTTAATTTCGTAACTCATTTACTACTGTATTACTCACAGGGTGTCGGTAGCAATATGTTTGTAAAAATAAATATTTAGAAAATCAACAGTGACAAAAAATAGGTAAGTTTGTTTGTTTATTAAGCACAAAGTTACACGATAGGCTAACTGTGCTATGCCCACCACGGTTACCGAAACCCGGTTTTCAGCCTTACCACTGAGACACTGAATGTAAAAAAAAGAACTGATTCCAATATTTTATTTAAGCCTACTCTCATTATCTTAACATTTATTAACAAGTTCATTGCATCTGTTATAACTTCATGGCTTGTAGCTAATTAAAACGTTTTGCCCACTTTTGTAACTCGATAACTGCTGTAACTTAAGGTTTATATAATTCAAACTAAAAGTCCTTTGGCTTAAGCACTACATTCTTAACTGGCATACTGCGGATTCCAGCGTTAAATTACATTCCAATTATTTCAAACAGATTTGTTGACAAGGAGTATTACTGTATTTTTACCAGGATAAGCAGGACGTACGTCTGCAGCACGAAACCGGTGTGAAAGAGACAAAAATTAAAACACAATTAAACGGCTGTTGCAAGTCGACGAATGTAAGGAACGGGGTGCTAAAAACTACTATAAGTCTATTCGTGCCTCATAATATCCTCATGTAGCACACGTTCTGATATCCTAGCGTTTTTAAGTTGTTTGACCTTGGTTACCCTGTACACAACCATGACGGGACACATATTTCTGGAAAAAAATGTTTCTAGTTAAGCGGTAATCCCCCAAACAGACTATTCCCCGTTCGAGTGGCTGAAATGAAGCATTTTTTAATCCTAATCCCCAAAACTACCGAAGTCATAATTCAAGAAATAAAACATAAATTTTGACGTTATCTGGTTGTTTTTCCAAAGAGGATGAAGTAATTAACTTATATTTGTCATTTCTATGGATTACAAATTTATATTAAGCAAGTAAGAAGTGTTGTAATTTCTAAGCAATGGTTTACTTTTATTGATACACGTGTTTTCTTTTCATACTGTAAAAAAGTCTTGTTGTATTACTGTTAGTAAATGTAACGTAATATTCGTTACTACTGATGCGGTTTTTTCTACTTTTAAATCTTTACTTCGATTTCTTGTTTGTTTTGTTGCGAAGCACATAGCTATCCGTGCTTTGCCCATAACAGGTAACGAAATCCAAGTTTTAGCGTTATAAGCCTTCAGACATGCCACTGAGTCGTCGCGAGGGAAAGAGGCCTATTTGGAATGAAAACAAAATGGCTTAATATTGAATTTTTTCTCACCTATTCTATGAATCACAGTTAATTGTCTCTCTTAATGATTACAGTAATTTTCAGCTTTTCTATACTGTTTCACAGATACGTATACCGGCAACGAACATTTCCTTCAAGTAAGTGGATCCACACCTAGCCCAGTGTGACCTTGCACAAGAACACTGACAAGTTCACACGAACTGAACTTGTCCTCCAGTGTTCGTACCCACGAGTACGAGTCTTTACAAGACAATTATCTCATTAAACTTCCAGAACTCTCACTGATTATCCCATGAGTTAAAAAAAAAGTATCTGACGTTCAAGCAACCTCAAGTGCAACTTCGGTACTTCAGCACACTTCTCTACAATACTCAGACCATTCTTCTTCTTTTTTTTTAAGAAGTTTAGTTGTGCTAAGCATTATGAATTATACAAACTCGCCTAAGTGTATTTCATTATTTTATGAGATAATGCAATAGTATTAGTAATAAAACACAGGAAATGCACTCTCCCCTGATTCTCACGGTCTTGAGGATGGGAATATTTTACATATGTTTGTTGAAATTGTTTTCTTGTTGTAAAATATATGTTGGCTATTTGCAATGTATCCACAGCGGGAATCAAACTCCAAGTTTTAACGTTATAATCCGAAAAGCTTTTGTTTGTTTGTAGTTAAGCACAAAGCTACACAAAGGGTTATCTGTGCTCTGCCCACC
>NW_013665692.1:444957-456986 GCF_000517525.1 Limulus polyphemus | reverse complement strand
TATCGAAACCCGGTTTCTAGCGTTGTAAGCCCGCAGACATACCGCTGTGCCACTGGGAGCCCGAAACGTTTACCGTTGAGCCACTTTAGGAGTTTTTATACTGGCTAACCGTGATGTAAAAAGTGCTAATTTACATCTATAATAAGATTATGTTTGTATTACGTTTACTTAAACACACATTCACAGTTTTTACAGCTTATGTAAAAGTCTTAGTATTAATACAAGCAATCTACTATTCTGAAAATTATTAGTTTTATGAAAACTATCGTTAGAATATCATCCAAGATGCCGATCTTTTCCTAATGCCCAAAACAATGTTTTAAAATTTGCCTATACATAAGAAATACTAATTTATAGCAAAAAGTTACAATCAACATACATGTATATATATATATACTAGCAGGAGTACCCGTTCCCAGGACGGAAGTTATGTAAATTCATGATTAATGAAAGGTTATCCTTGGACATGAAAAGTTGCTTCCCTTATATGTAATTATAAAAAACGTAAAAACGCTCCTAAAATCTGCAAAACACAAAATGCGAAACCACAGATTTGCATGTAACTCCCCATTGATCCAACAAACCTTCATGCCAAATTTGGTGAAGATCCATCAATAGGGTTCGAAGTAGTGGTAAAAACCGCAAAACGCAAAATCCAAAACTGAAAATTTGCATGTACCCCCACATTGACCTATTGAACCTCATGTTGAGTAGAAACGTGAGAAAAGTATATTTAATTAGAAATATTGATGGACATGATAATTTTTTAGTATCGCTCAAGTACGTAGCTTACTCTATCGTTATTTAATACGGAGAGAATTTACATGTGGCATTAACGACAGCTTGGGGTCTGCTACTACAGTGGCCACCAACTGTTGGTATGTGGATGGTGGAATGAACTGTTTTCGTTCTGGTAAAGCAACATGTAGTCAGCTTTCAAGGTCCATTTTTTCAAAACTTCCTGGAGTAAGTTCTATTGGATTCAATTTAGAGTTTTTCCTAGCTTACCAAAATAAGATCATGATGTTATTTATCTCAAAACCCTGTTGAGTAAGCGTGCCATATGGCATGAGGTATTATCATTCTGAAAGAGTTATGGTATTTCTATCAATACACATAGCAAAGGGATGTTCAGAATGTCAATATATGACAATTGTTTGTTTTAAGTTAAGCACAAAGATACAAAATGGGCTATCTGTGGTCTGCCCACCACGGATATCAAAACCCGGACTCTAGCGTTGTAATTCCGCAGACATACCACTGTGCTACTGGGGGGGGGGCAATATATGACAAGATATTTATGGCTCCCTTAATTATTCCCAGCAGAACAGGTCCAAACCAAATAAATCAGGCTTTACATAATGTTCTCAGTTTTATGTGCACAAAAAATATACTAATTAATTCTAAAGACTAATCCAGGTGTGTCAAACCTTCTTAGTTGTAATGGGATTGACACAGCTATATTAAACGTTTTTTGTTTTTTTTTCGGTTTGCTCTCAGACTCGGGCTCGTCTGTCCAAAACCAACAATGAGTATCAGAAATCAATCACATTATGTCTTTACATTTTTCTTTACTTTAATTCCAACGTTCAAGGCACCAATAAAGCAGATACCTGGTATTCGTAATTATGCTAAGGGTTTAATGTCTGCGAGTGTATGTGCTGACCTATAATCTTGAATAGTATTTCACGATTAATTTTACGAAATTCAATGAAATATAAATTACAAACACTGTTAGCTCACAAAAAATAAAAATATATTTTGTGAATCTACAATACTTTCCACATATTATGTGTGTTTTTTCTTATAGCAAAGCCACATTGGGCTATCTGCTGTGTCCACCGAGGGGAATCTAACCCCTGATTTTAGCGTTGTAAATCCGTAGACTTACCGCTGTCCCAGAAGGGGGACAACATATTATGAATATTAGAGATAAATGAATGCATATATAGAAGCTGAAATGCTAATATACATCACAGTTAATGGTAAAAAGTTCAACAAAATCTAAATTACAGTTAATTAATATAAAGGAAGAGAGAAGAAAGGAAACAATATTTACAAAAGTTAATTACTTCAGATAGCTGAAAATTTTGGTAGATCAATTCCAACACACACACTATAAATAAATTTGTATAGTTTAGTATTTATTTGTTTCTCTTCAGTAATCTATGAACCAGAATAATTTATACACAGAAGGAAGTTGCGAAAGTTAATACCAAGTAAGAATAGGTAGCATAATAACATTTATATTCAAGTGGTTCTAAAATATATAAAATATAATATACACAAATATATGTTATGTAAATTAAAAAAAAACTCCATTAAAATACAAAATAAGCCGAAATAGCAAGTACCTGTAGTTTGAAATTTTTGTTTGAAAAAAATTGTCATTGCTTGTAATTGTATTTAAAAAAAACCATAAAGGATTAGTTTTAAGTAAATTTCTTATGAACAACAAAACACTAACAATTACGAAATTGGTAGATGATAGAAACTGGAGTCAAGGAATAGTTCTGAATGGCATTTATGCATTTTTTTCATTCGCGTAAACTATTATTGCTCCATCATAAATTTCATTACTCCCCGAACAGAATAAACTATAAAAAACATACTTTGATTTACAAGTACATTATGAATATGCGTAAGCAAATCAATACTACTTTATCTTACAATCTATTTATTTTGTCGTCATAGAGTTGTAACCAAAGAATACAAATATATCCAAACATCAGATGTCCACTCTCCATATGGCTCCTTCTCATGTAATTCATCTTCCCTGACTGAGCCATCCATTGCTATGGTAAGGATCAATTTCTGTCGTAATAGACTTGTAACCAAAGAATACAAATATATCCAAACATCAGATGTCCACTCTTCACATGGCTCCTGCTCATGTAATTCATCTTCCCTGACTGAGCCATCCATTGCTATGGTCAGGATCAATTTCTGGTTGTATATCCATTCCTTGACTTTTGTTGTGTTGATAAGTCTTGATCTTTCCCCCCACATTCTGCTGCCAATCTACATCGTGTTTAACCTAATGCCATTCATCTGGATCCATTCAATACTCTTGCTGTTTTTCAGTAAACATGTCTCTTCTACATCTATATTGGCCGATGCATTGGCAGATTTTAATCTCTGTATTATTGTTTTGTCTACCCTCTCTCATAAATCCTGATATAATGGATGAGAATATGGTTGTCATTGCTCCGAGTAGTGCTTAGCTGGATAGAATCTTCGGTCTTGCAGTACTGCTGCTAAAACCAAGCCAGAGTGTTGAACTGGGTGCTCCTGTTAATATTCTCATAGCTGTTCTGTAACTTCATTATTGTTGACTTTGTTGCTGATTCATATAAATGAACTCCATACTACATTCTGGTTATGACTGTCGCATTCATCAAATTGACGAGGCTCCTTTGCTGCACTGTCTGGACTGCAGCGTATTTAAGACGTGTAAGTCTATTCGCTGAATTAGTCTCAAATAATCAATATATATTCAGATATTGCCATTCTTTGTTCCATCACAATACACAAAAAAGTAACAGAGTTCCTATGTGGAACTCTTCTGTGAGAGAGGTATCTATTAGCCAACATATAATGTGACGGTCAATCCCACTATTCGTTGGTAAATGAGTAGCCCAAGAGTTGGCGGTGGGTGGTGATGACTAGCTGCCTTCCCTCTAGTCTTACACTGCTAAATTAGGGACGGCTAGCGCAGATAGCCCTCGTGTAGCTTTGCGCGAAATTCAAAAACAAACAAACAAACTACAGTGGTTCGGACCAAATTCATACACTTATGGTTTTACTACATCTAAGAAATAATAGGATTAAATATTAGTTAAGAAAAATATATTGCTTTCAAGTCAAGGCCTATTTCAGCATTAGAACTATAAGACTCTCACAAACTCGTATCTCATACTTGTCCTTAGCTCAATTAACAGTGCTGGAATTGTCCCCTACTAAAGTGACGTTATATTCCGGTAGTAGTTGAGCAATACGAAATGAATTCCAAGGTTTTCCTCGAGTTGTGTTCTTTTACGAGTGTATAAACACCTGGTCGTAAACAACAACTGACTATTAGGTCTTAGTAAGCATACGTTTCCTTAAAATAAAAATTGATTATACAAACTCTCTCTCTCTCTCTCTACACAACGAATTTGTGTTTGCCAGCATCATCTGTCTGGGAGATTCCTATGTATTGCCAGGGTATTAAAACAGGTTTCTTAGGAACAGTCATTTTAGGGTATAATATGTTCGACGTTTCACATATTACAGTATCAATGAAACTACGATCCATTAAGATTTTCTTTTTAAGTCGACTTTAATTTTTATTATGTTTTCACAAAGCAAAGTATAACTATTTACAACACTGTGTGTATATGTTTTTCAACTTAATTTTGTACGTCATACAAAGCTAGCAAAATTAGTATATATATATATACATGTAATATTACTTTATATTCGCTCACTCCATCTGATTGCGCATTTGGATACACAGAAAAAATACCTGTGTGAATTTTATATTCAAATGATTACTTCAAGTCCTTGAAAAAAAACAAACACTTTTGACTACAAATTGGCAAGCGTATTGTAAAACGTACGTAATAAAAATGTGTGAATTCGACAGAGCATTTTACAACTACGCTTTGTCATGACAACACAACAACCAGCTAGCAATAACAGGAGAAACCTTTAAAATTAAATTTCACACTAACCCTTATCAACCTGATCATAGAAAAATGCATTAAACATAACATGGCATGGAATCTTTTAACTGCAAATGATGCGAGCCTAGAAAACACATGTCTTTGTAAATACAATGGAAATATCGGAAGAAAATGAGAATTTAGTGCACAAATAAATATTTGTTGGTTTTGTTTTGTTTTCTATAATGAAATATTAGTTAGATTCTACGTCAAAACTAGCTGTACACAGTTTATTATTAGAGTGAAAAATGGAAAAATCAAAATACGCTGCTCGTATGTATTTGAAGAAATGTTACTAAAATCCCTACAAATTTATGATATAAGTACCATATTTGATACTTTTTTAGTTTAAATGGCAAGCTCTTCTAACACGTGACTGTACTTATGTAACGTGTTTATTTATTCACCTGAACGACAACGATAGACTGAACTGCAGACCAGAAGAAGAGTAATCCGTCGGTAGCATCCAACACCTGAATCGGCTCCTCTTAACCAAATAGCAGGATTAAAACGTCTAAATGAAAACTTTGTTTATTTTCGCTATGTTTAAGATGTATGCCCTTCGTAAGATTAAAACAATATCAGGGATGTTCAAATAATGAATGTGTTCTTTATACAGGAGCTCCATAAAAACTAGCTTTATGTGGCTGAAAAGAACAAGAAAAATGATGGTATCAAATAAAGATAAATAAAATCAAGCTTTTTGAAAAGTAAAGATATATATATATTAATTTTTTGTTTCCTTAAGTCAGAATTCCACATACACCTACATAAGGATGGTCAGCACATAGCTGTCCATAATTTTGAACTCATGAACCAGAGAAAGGACAGACAGTCAACAGTACTCACCGCCAATTCTTGAGCTATGGGATTTGACTGTAACTCTTATGGTGCATGCACGGCCCCAAGGTACGGAGAGATTTTTGCAACAAGGGGGTCACAAATCATAAATTCTTGGATTCTCATTTCAGGCACGCTACCCTTGTTTTTCTTTGTGGTATTGGTTGGAAGAAAAAATAAGCATCATTGAAACACACCTTATCTGTGAGTTTGGTAGTCTAGTTCTGATATGCATAATTGTTTTTATTAATCTCAAACAGAAAGACGCCATACAAAGTGTCAACACCCTAGTGAAAATTAATATTTTCTTCAGGATTTCTTTACAAAATATTTTCCAGTTGCCAAAGTCATGGTAAAGCTATAAATGCTTGAGGGAACCGAATGTTGTTATTCGAAGAGAAAAGTGCTTTTCACTAAAACCGTAATTATTATTGCAAGTTCAACACGTAGCCGTTTGAAAGAAATGAGTGTATCACCTGTCTGGTATTTGTATTCTAAAAACCTTTCTGTTACCTTTACTCTAAAACCTTTGTGATATTTGTTGTTGTTGTTTGTTATTAAGCACAAAGGACTATATGTGCTCTGCCCACCACGGGTATTGAAACCCGATTTCTAGCGGTATAAGTCCGCAGACATATCGCTGTGCCGCTGGTGAGCTGTGGTATATGTATTTTTAAAAACTTTCTGTCACCTTTACTCTAAAACCTTTGTGGTATATGTATTCTAAAAACCTTTCTGTCACCTTTACTCTAAAACCTTTGTGGTATATGTATTCTAAAAACCTTTCTGTCACCTTTACTCCAAAACCTTTGTGGTATATGTATTCTAAAAACCTTTCTGTCACCTTTACTCTAAAACCTTTGTGGTATATGTGTTCTAAAAACCTTTCTGTCACCTTTACTCTAAAACCTTTGTGGTATATGTGTTCTAAAAACCTTTCTGTCACCTTTACTCTAAAACCTTTGTGGTATATGTATTCTAAAAACCTTTCTGTCACCTTTACTCTAAAACCTTTCTACCAGTTGTATTCTAAAAATATTTCTGTTACTTGTATTTTAAATACTGTTGGTAATTTTTACGGTATGACCCTTTGGTTAGTTTTTTTTATTTTTCTAACAACTATTCTGGTAGTAATACTGTGATATAGCTCTTCTGGTAGTTGAACCACATGACCATCTGGAATGACTCTGCAGGTAATTCTGTCGAATGTCTAATGGTAAGTTTGCAGAAATACATCTGTTAATTGTGTGGAATGTTTACTCTGGTAGTAGTATGTTAAGACTTTTTTTGTAATTTTACGCTACGGCTTTTCAGCTAGCACTATGTTATGATTTCTTTTACTCAATGGTTAACTTTAGTGGATATGTTTTAGAGGCGGTAATGAGTTCCGACACGTGTTTTTGTTTTTGGCATCAAATTATAAGCTTCACTTTAAAAGTATATAGATGTTTTGAATACTTCATATGCTGTTAAATTATAAATTTACGAGGGGGTTTGCAAGTTTTAAGAATAACCTTTTACTACTAGTTCTTGTACTAGCCCTGATGAAGCTGCAATTGCGAAACGTTGGCAGAAATAAAGGGATTTTTTTTGTTATTGTCTAGAGAATAAAAGTTTTTTTTCTAACTTTATTGTCAAATTGTCTAAATCCGGTGGGCAGAGCACAGATAGCCCGTTGTGTAGCTTTGTGCTTAATTACAAACAAAAACATCTAAAACCTTTCATTATGCACTAGAAATTCTGAAAATCAACAAGAATAATCTTGTGTGACTGAAAACCGGGAATTGACTGTCATTCTTGGAATGCATCCACGGCCGCGTTTTTACGGCAACGGGACTCGAACAAGGAATCTTCGGATTCAAAGTCCAGCCACGTTAACAATTAGCGCCACACCCAGACCCCATACGAGTTATCTTTATAAACCCCTTTCCATAAATATGAACATTATTATTGGTTATGTTTGTATTTCAAGTTCTTTTTTTTTTGTAGTTCTATACAAAAGCGACTCCTACAAAATATTTATCCTTGCCCCCGGGTAAAGGGCGAGGCCCTTGAGTGTCTGTCTGTGTTTTGGCGCGCTTATCTCGAACACTAATAGACCGATGTACAAGAAAATTTTAAAAGACTTAAAGTCAGTATAGAACTGTCCTCCCCAAATTTGGTCCGGATACAAATCTGGATTCGGATACTGGATCACTTTGAAACATTTTTTATATTGGGGAGATAGGGCATTTTCGCAGTTTTGGGTTAATAACTCTGTAAAGTGTGATAGGATTTGTACCAAATTTCATGGGCGCATTAAGGTTGAAACTCCTCATCACACTACAAAAATGATCCGGATTGTTGATCATTCTGGATCTGAGAAGGATTTTCTGAGTTTTCGAAGGATAAATTTGACTTTATCCAATATACGCATGCAATCTCGAAAATCAGCGGCGAGGTGAGGGTATGCAGTCTTTCTGATTGCTCCTGTTTTTCGTGTTCGTTGTTGTCTCTTTGCTTTTGTACCAAACACTTATTTGAAAATACGCCTGCATTAATATCTTTTCTAAATTAGAATTTTGGTTGTTATAGCTTGATTATGAAAATGAAGAGAAACACTTAGTGAACACTAAACCTGAGGCAATAAATGTTAATATTAAGACTACAAATAGTTAAGTAATGTTGCAATATCATGTTAAATAGCTGTCTTCCCTTTAGTCTTGCAATTCAAAATTAGGAACGACTAGCGCAAATAAGCCTTGAGTAGCTTTGCGCGAAATGCCTCAAACAAACATTACCAACTATTACTGTTTGCAGCTGATCAAAATAAGGTAGCTGTTCAAATAATATACAGACTACACTGCTTTCTTGAAGTTGGTATCCCAATCACATAAATACGTGTAAAGATCTATAGATATACATATGCGTGTAAAGACTTATAGGCAGTATTTCTCTTGAGCTTTGTTAGTTAGCAAATTAGGGTGTTAAAGATAGGTGAAGTATTTTTGGTTAAGATATTTTTATATCAGTGAAACTTTCTGAACCGTTTAGTTTTTTATTATTAATATTATTACTAATAATTGAAGTCTTTAATAGTAGTTATTTAATTTGTCATGTCTAATGTTATGAATCTTACATATTGTGTCCAATTTACATCATATTTGCAATCATATTAAACTGAGCTGATGCTTAATAATCATACATATTCGTGTAAAGATCTATAGATATACATATGCGTGTAAAGATCTATAGATATACATATTCCTTCATTATTTGTTATTGTTGTTGAAATCTACATAAAATTATGTTTTTAGCTGAATAATTAAAATCGGTTAAATTTTAACGTATGAGTCGATATAATAAAATTAAACTACAAACTACAATAGGCAGTTGTTATGTAATTTTGTTTTTGTCCCCCGGTGGCACAACGATATGTCTGCGGACTTACGACGCCAGAAACCAGGTTTCGATCCTCGTGGTGAGCAGAGAACGGATATCCCTTAGTGGAACTTTGTGCTTAACTTTAAACAAACAAACAAATTTTCAGGGAAATATAGATATAAATTACTGATACGTGTAAAACAACTTGTGCTTAACTTCAAACAAACAAACAAATTTTCAGGGAAATATAGATATAAATTACTGATACGTGTAAAACAACTTGTACAATTAAATTATCAACTACTGTTTATAAACTTAATGTTTAAAAGCTTTAAAATAACAAAATTCTTATAAATACAAAAATATATTATTAAATCTTTAAATTATGAAGTATGGAATATTGTTAGTAGTGTTATTTTTTTATCTTTTCATCTGCAGTTCACTAATTTCTTACTGTTTACTTGTTATGTTGACTTATGTCGGTTGCAATACTAAACTTATCAAATCAGTAAAGATGTGAACACTGCAGGCTTGAACATCCATACCTGATCCTGGTTAAGTCTGACACAATATGTTTTCTTACAGCTGTATATATATCCTCCTTCTTCTGATACATAAGTATAAATAAGTATAAAAGTAGGATAAATCTTATACTTTCCCAAGCTGTATTCTCTATCTTTCTCTTATTTGTTTTGTTCTTGTTGCTGATCTTTCATTTTCATGGCTTGATTTTTAAATTGATAAAACATTGTAACAGGAACCAGAGATCAGAGTCTTTACTTTTATTCCATTTCAACCATAACAAGACGCTTTGTGCTGTATGCTCAACCAATAATTAAGAAAGTTGTACACCATGCTTAAAATGTAAAAACAAATGTGCTACCCTAACAATTTAGTTGTTTATTAACAGCATTTCGATAGTGCGATTGGTAATGCATTTTGCCAAACTTTAACAAAAAGAACTGTGCAAAGCAAATGTACGTACCCTGTTGTTGATTACCAGCTAATGTCCCGGGTAGTCCTTAACCTTCAAACAACTTGCAGTATTATCCGTAATACTGCAAAACGCGTGAATTAAATAGTGTAGTCAGTGCGAATAAAACTAATAATTTGTATAAAAAACGTTAAAAAGATTTGAGTTTTAGCAATCATGTTCTCTTACAATAGGAATTACTTTAATTTATGCCTGAAACAAAATATGTATTGTACATATATATGTATACACATGTTGAATAAAACAGCATGTATAATATGTGTCACTGAACTTATCTTTTATTGTAATTCTAGGCGTAGTTTACATATACGTACGTGATGATCTTCACGGACAAACATATCAACAGTCCACAAATCTACTTATAAGAGCTCTGGATATACTCCAGAAGTAAAACACAAAAACAGCCACAAATAGTAACAAGTAATAAGATTTATTTTTTAAAAAATAAAGTTGATGTAGGTATGGCATTGCCAAAAAGAACAGAAACAAAGTAGGGATGAACACAAAATAACATACAAAAATCCTTACATAAGTAGCCTCTGAGTCAACGTTACAAGCTTATGTGAATTAGTAACATTATTCAGTTTAAATGTTTCTATTGAAACCTGAATTCATGCAAGTGAAAGGAATTCAACATTTAGTTGTAGATAAAAGTTTTTCTTGGAAAGATTGGGCTACTTATGTAGGGATTTTTGTGTGGTTTTGTGTATTGATCCCTACCTTGTTTCTGTAATTTCTTGGCATTGTCATCCCTACATCATCCTTATTTTTATTACTTGTTTTCCCTCTTTTTTAAAATAATACCAATTGAAGTCAGTTTGTAAGTGAACAATAGTTTTATTTTTAAAATTCAGTGGTAATATTTACTGTCAATAATGATCTCAGTACTCGACTTTGTCCTTCAAAAGATTCGGAGAGAAGAGCAGCAGCACACTTCAAAGCGTGAATATTCACTATTACACGTGGCATTATTAAAAATAAATTAATTAATAACAGTAACTTTGATAGTAATAATAATAATTATGATACGTAATAGTGTCATAATGAACTATGAAAATTAATGAATGGCAGTCTGAGAAGGCAGCAGTTTTAGCCTGGTGTGATGAGTTGTCTTGATTGACATCATGTGTTGAAGTTGGTGAAACGTTATACTGCTTCTGCACTCTCCAAGTTAAAATGCAATATTTTGGTGAGTAAATCATCGCAACAACTTGAAAAACTGGTGAGCTAGCCCTTCTGATGCCAAAATCAGAACAATCAGCAGAACATTTGACTGTTACACTACTCACCGGTTCTCTACTTTAGCGATACTTTTTGACTAAACTGAAAGTCTTAATAGCTTTTGAAAACCATGAAAATCTAAGTTAGGTGTTTATAAATGTCGATTAGATTGTTACAAGAGAGATTTGAGACTATTATGAGCAATGCATAATATGTGGCGGCCATTTTTCCCGGCCCATCCCAACATACTAAGAGCTAGTGATATTAAGAACCCTGCGTATAGTCCTTAACTGAAACGCAACACACAGACACAAGCACAATAAACATGTATTGTTTGCCTGATTTCGGATATTCGAGCTAAGGTAATCGAGGGCTACATGCGCTAGCTGTCGCTAATTGTGAAATAATAAACTAGAAGAAAGATACACATCGCCGACTCTTAGGCTACTCTTGTCTGACCTAATACTAGAATTTGGTTGTCACACTTATAACGCACCCACGATCCCAAAGTATGGTAAGCGATTTTTTTATTTTTTTTGAAGTAATGGTATCTGAACAATGGGCTCGCACATCCAAAGCCCGGGACGCTAACAATGGGCCACGTTTGTTCTATAAACACGTAAAATAACACAGATTGTAATTATTAAAAAACTATTTCACACAATTTTTCTAGTTGCTTATCAAACAACTTTTAAAAGTTGTAAATCAAACAAACTCTCCTAACGAAGGAACAGATGTTTGTCTAGTTAGTACACTCTTAATATTTTCACAGCGTGATGATTGTTTATTGTTTTATATGTAATTAAGCACAAAGCTACACAAGGAGCTATCTGTTCTCTGCCCACCACGGGTATCGAAACCCGGATTCTAGCGTTGTAAGTCCGCAGACATACCGCTGTGCCACT